>NC_057798.1:619521601-619618526 GCF_018294505.1 Triticum aestivum
CAATTCGCCGTCGCCCCACTTCGCCGCCGTCTCCTGCCGGCGTGGACGCCCACAACCTCATAGTCTCCCCCCGAGGCCGCCGTCATCCTCACCAGATTGCTTGATAGATGCTAGAGTTATTGGGCATGCTTTGTCACATATTTCATTTGCCATCTTATTGTGTGAGCATGTTGGATGCATATTTTACTCATTCGAGGACATCCATTTGTTGCTTTGATTGTTTGGCTTTTCTCTTTTGCCAAATGGATGGACAAGAATGCTTAAGAATTCCCTCTAGCTATCTATGCTTTTCTCGTCTCAAACTCTATTCATGCTACATCACAAGTTTGATCAAGATAGATTCGAACCACTCTATGTGAGGAGCACTCGGAGTCCCCGATTCATCATAGACTTAAAATTCTGAAACCTCTTTGTGCATTTCGGTACAACCGAGTCATCCAGTTCGGTCATACTGAGATCACTAAGTTGATCTAGGTTTTCAATCTCGGTGCAACCGATTTGAATTTTTTGGTCACACCGAGTTGTACTAACCGCCTGCGATTCTGTATCTCGGTGCCACCGAGTTGTTCCACTCGGTCACATCGGCAGGGTCGGGATATATAAACCCACGGGTGAGATTTTGGAAATTTCTTCGAAACCTCTCAACCCGCGCGTATCCTGCTCTGCCGCCTCGGGTCTTCGGATCGTCTCCTCACCGCCAGCGACCTCCCGCCGCTGGTTTCCATCGCCATCAACAAAATTTTGCCCCTCCGTTGCCGCCATAGCGAACTCTGCCGAACTAGGGTACGAGTTCGTCTCTTTGTGCTATTCCTTTAACTCTGATTCGTAGCACATTGCTGTGCCATGATCATCACCACGTATGCAAACACTCTATCCATTGAAAACATCCTTTAGATTAGAGTGGATTTGAAAATTTAGGGTTAGGTCTCCGCCGAACCCATCTCGGACCGACCGAGTTGTAGAAATCGGTCTCACCTATTTGGCTTATACCATAGCACTTGCGATTTTCGGTCTGATCGAGAACTGCAAATCGGTGTGACCGAGTTAGATTCTCTGTGAAACCCCAGCAGTCTCGGTTCCACCAAACCGTGACTTGGTCTGACCGAGTTCACTAGTTTAGGTTCCAAAAGCTGCTTCGGTATCATCGAGTTTACAAATCGGTAGCTTCGAAATGCTTTCTGTGGAGAACTAAAACTAAGTTTTTAAGTCGTCTGTTTTGCACAAAAACTCTGCACTTTGTGATGCTCATCCACTCTACCTCATCTACATCTATTCATAGGGTCTGCTGTCAGTAAGTTTGCAGAAATGTCTAAACAGAGTGACAGTTAGAACAGGTCTGAGGAACATGTGCAGCTGAGTGGGGGTTCAAATCCCTCTAGCACTTCTAATGATGGCATCAGGAGCACTCCAAGCAACTTGCCAAAGGAAGCCACCAGATCTAGGAAGAAGAGAACCTCAGAATCTGAGGATGAGGATTATGTTGCCACTAAGGAGGAAGTAAGCTCCAAGAAGAAGATGTTGAAAAAGGAGTATGGCACAACTGCTGCAAGTAAGCCAGGACTGAATAAGAAGGCACCAACAAGGAGAATTCCTATGTCTAAGGCCAGAGCCTCTACTCAAGAGATAATGGAGTTCACTCTTGAACCCAAAGAAGGTGGTGAAGGCAAGAATAGGAAGGAGAGGGTCAAGAAGACCATTGCCAGAGTCATTGGGAAGTCCTCCATGATGAGAGATCCCTCTGAAGAAGAGGAGGAGGAAGAGGATGTTGCACTAGCACCCAAAGCTCAGAAGCTTGTGGTAGATGCTATCAAGATAGGGGCTGCTGCATCAAAGCCCAAGTCTGCTCCCAAGGCTCCAGCTCAGAAGGCCAGTAAGCCCAAGAGGAACACCAGAAGTATACCTGCTGAAGAGGCGAACATGGTCCCAGTGCCTCAAAATGAGGAAGAGGATGATGAATCACTTGTTTTGAGGAAGTTTAAGCCCAAGATTCCTGACCACAATGATGCTCGTCTAGTAGCTGAAGACATGTGAAAGGATCGATATGGTTGACTAGAGGGGGGGGGGTGAATAGGCAACTAACAATTTTTAACTTTTCTTTACCAAATTAAACTTTGCATCAAAGTAGGTTGTCTAGATATGCAACTAGGTGAACAACCTATATGATGCGACAACAACAAGCACACGAGCAAGTAAGGGAAACAACACAAGTAAGCTTGCAAAAGTAAAGGCGTGAGATAACCAAGAGTGGAGCCGGTGGAGACGAGGATGTGTTACCGAAGTTCCTTCCTTTTGAGGGGAAGTATGTCTCCGTTGGAGCGGTGTGGAGGCACAATGCTCCCCAAGAAGCCACTAGGGCCACCGTATTCTCCTCATGCCCTCACACAATGCGAGATGCCGTGATTCCACTATTGGTGCCCTTGAAGGCGGCGACCGAACCTTTACAACCAAGGTTGGGGCAATCTCCACAACAATTGGAGGCTCCCAACAACACCACAAAGCTTCACCACAATGGAGTATGGCTTCGAGGTGACCTCAACCGTCTAGGGTGCTCAAACACCCAAGAGTAACAAGATTCGCTAGGGATAAGTGGGGGGAATCAAATCTCTCTTGGTGGAAGTGTAGATCGGGGCCTTGTCACCCAATCCCGAGCAAATCAACAAGTTTGATTAGCTAGGGAGAGAGATCGGGTGAAAATGGAGCTTGGAGCAACAATGGAGCTTAGAGGTGGAAGAGGTAGTCAACTAGAGGTAGGAGACGCCCCTTTTATAGTCATGGAAGAAATCCAACCGTTATCCACTTAGACCAGCATGCGACATGCGGTACTACCGCTCCAGGAGCGCGGTACTACCGCAAGGACACGCGGTACTACTGTGGGAGACCATGGTACTACCGCGGCAGCTGCAGAGACTATACCATAGGCAGAACTACCGCGAGCGTGGTACTACCGCACCCACCCGCGGTACTACCGCGAGGCAGGTAAGACTAAGTCTGGAAATGACACGGATGAATAAAAATACATCCGTGCCTACTTCCGCTGTCAAAGAGACGATGCAAACATCCGTCACGGTACTACCGTCCACAGGGCGCGGTACTACCGTGTGGGTGTGGATGTAAAAAATTACATCCGCCCCTACTACCGTGAAGCAACGGCACTAGGCCAGGGAACCACGGTACAACAACTCGAGGGGAGCGGTACTACCGTGGGCACCCGTGGTACTACTGCCCTAGACGTGCGGTACTACTGTGTGGGTGCGGATGTAAAAAATTACATCCGCGCCTACTACCGCGATGCAGCGGTACTTGGCCTAGGAGCCACGGTACTACGACTCCAAGGGAGCAGTACTACCGTGGGCTCCCGCGGTACTACCGTGCATGGGCATAGTACTACCACGAGTGCCTGCGGTACTACCGCTCCAGGGAGCAGTACTACTACAAGCTCAGCAACAGTAGTCCAGACACTCACATAGAGGATAGACGGGGAATGCTCCAAGGTGCAAGGGAAAGGAGGAGACAATGAAGAAAACGTGTACGTGATGATTCCTCCCGAACCTTTCCGACGCGGACCCCCTCTTAATAGTACGGCTCTCCTACGACTCAAATCCACCAAAAAGAAACGTAGAACAACGCCGTCTTCAATAGTCTTCAAGGGGCACCGAATCATCTCGTGCCTAGTGATGAAGCGTCTGAGAAACTCAAGGCACACGATTAGTCCGCAAAAGCATTGTCATCAATCACCAAAACACCTAAGGGATAAATATGCCCTTATAATCTCCCCCTTTTTGGTGGATTGATGACAATTCGGGATTTGCACATAGATGAGATAATACTAAGCAAAGGCAAACCCCTCCTCTCTAAAATATAAACGGGCTCCCCCTAGATGTGTGCAATCTAGATGGATGCTTTGGACTGCATAGCACACAAACTAGGATCAACACTCCCCCTATATTTTAGAGACAAAGGCAAGATAACTAACATCTAAACAGAGCATAGCACGAAGGTAGCACAATATATCACAAGCTCTCTAAGATAGATAGAGTGCATATGACTTACACCATATGAAGTAAAGCAACCCAAAGCAACTGAAACGAGGTTTCAAACGAGGTTCAAACGAGAAAGCAGCAAACACACCAAACACGAACGGCACACGACTCGCAAATCCCTACACTCTCTCCCCCTTTGGCATCGAGACGCCAAAAAGGCAGAGAGGACACCTACACACAAGGGGTGGCTCAAGCAGGGAACTCATCCCAATGCCCGTCGTCAGACTCCTCGGCGGCAGGGATGGTCTCCTCGACGTCCTCCTCAAAATCGGTCCATCTGTAGCCTTGCTTATCCCTCCACTCAGCCTCTGGAGTGATGCGATCCTCAGAACTGCCAGACACTTCCTCGCCATACTGCCGCAAGATACTCTTGTCCCGGCGGCGACTCTCCTTAGATGCCACGTGAGTCCTGTACTGCCCCTTGGCTTGCATGCAGAAAAGAGTCTTCATGTTGTCCTTCAGCTTCTTGGCCCACGAGGGCATAGAGGAACTCTGGGAAGACCGAGCAGAACGACCCTCAGCAACATCCTCGGCGCTGGCATCCTCCTCATCAACAGCAACCCTAGCAGCATTCGCCTCAGCACGACTAGTAGTGTTGGCCCAGTTGGGCTTGACACGGAGACAAATGGGATCATGTCGAATCCAGTCAGGAGCAAGGAACTCATCACCAGGGAACATCTTCTCCCAGGTCTTCGAGATCAGCAGAAACAGATAGGGCCCATAGATAGGCACCTTGAGGTTGAACACCGCAAACCGAAGCTCACACCACATGATGTGGGAGACATCAAGTGGCTGAGTCTAAGACAGACGAGCCTCCTCGCATATGAGCATCATATCCACCATATAGGCATGAACCTTGTCCTTGTCACCAATGCGAGGGAACAAGGAGTTGCGGAAGATGCGATACATGATATCCAGAAAAGAGTTGAGCACCAACCCCGTCTTGCCATTGGCGAGCGCCTTCTCAACATAGTATGGCGCAAGCTTGTCCTTGTTGGCAGACTCAGAATTTGCATGGGGCGAATACCCATGGGAGTGTTGAGCCCGTCATCAGGACCTAGAGCAAATCCATGAACTCCTTCCACGTAGCAGTCAGCTTACGGCCATTGGTCATCCAGGTCATCCTCCGCTCCTCATCAGGGTGAAAGTATACCGAGGCAAAGAACTAACAGATAAGCTCAGGGTCATAGTCAAGGTGAAAGGATATCACATGCTCAATACCAAACTGCTCCACCAAGTCCAGAGCTTCTCCAAAGTACTAACAAAACTTGTCCTTCCTCATGTGATGCATTTCGATCCATTTCACATCCACGTAGGTATTCTGCTTATTCTTGATGACATCCAGATAAATGAGAGTCTGTTGCTTTTTCCAAAACAGCTCACAACCTCTGACAGAAGAACGAGGGTTCACATACGGGTGGAGTTGCCTGAGACGGACATACTCAGATTGGGATATCTCGTCCATGCCCTTAGCGGGCTGCTTGTTCTTGCTAGCTGATGTCTTGACATGGCGCTTGGGGGCAGTGGAGCCCTCTGGTGCTTCACCTGGGTTGCGCAGACGCTTGGAGCCAGTGTCACGATTGGGATTGGAATGGCGAGAGCCACCACCTGAGAAACAAACACAAAGCACCCACGAAACGCAAAAAGGATCAATGCAAAGACCACGGCAAAGCACAAGAAACACATAGAAAGTATACGTTAAAGTTTACATGAGATAGATGTGAGCCACGGTAGTAGTGCCAGAGCCTGCGGTACTAAAATTTTAGTACCGCTCCAAGTCGTGGTAGTACTGTGCAAGGTCATGGTAGTACTGTGGTGGGAGTGGTAGTAAAGCTTTAGTGCCGCAGTGAGCACGGTAGTACCGCGCCAGATGGGCGGTAGTACCGGACCAGCGGTAGTACCGCGCTAGACGGGCGGTAGTACCACGCCCTGTCAGATCCAAACGACAGTTCGAATCTGAAAAGAACCGCGAAACCACGGTGGTGCTACGGTGATCAAATCTAGCACAGGACAACATTACAAGTATAATTCCTACGCAAAGCTACTCTCCTTCATCCTACTCTTGCATAGATTTAGCCTAAGAATCTCTAGAACACACAAGTCTCCCCCAAAAACCCAGAGGCAAAGAACACAACAAAAACGAGAAGGAGTTGAGGAAAGACCTTGGTCCATAGCAAGAGCACGTGGTGGGGAACGATCCCACCGGATGGAATCACGGGAGGGCAGCCGGAGGCGGAGATCTGGCGATGAACACCGGCTCCGTTCTTGAGCGTGGGAGAGAGAGAGACGATGTGGGGGGAACTGTGAATGGGTATGGGGAGTTAGAACTCCCCCTGCCCGTCCTTATCCCCACGCGTCCATGACGGCACGGTAGCACCGCATATCATCGCGGTAGTACCGCTTGGGCGGAAGTACCGCACCGAAGCTGTAGTACTGCTCACCCAGGCGGCAGTAAAAAATTACTGCCGCGTGGGGGCGGTAGTACCGTGCTCCCCACACACGGTAGTACCGTGGCTGGCTGCGGTAGTATCGTAGCTGGCTGCGGTAGTACCGTGAGCTCAAGACAAAGCAGGTATCAACAAAAAGAAGAAGATCTTTGCAAGAACTACTAGCATAAAAGAACACCACAAGAACACGCACAACCCAAAGGCAGAAAGACAACAAGAAAACACCAAGCGACACAACCTCTCAAAAGGAGAGGGCGGTGGCCGGAGCCACCTATGTTTGAGTTAGTTGGTATGGCACCGCGAAGAATTATCCTTGGGCCCATGACCAAAACTCGTCTTTGAAGCACAAGTACCATAAAAAATGGCTAATGTGAAAGAGTTGATCTATTTATGCATAATGGGGGGAGGGAGAGTTCATTAAGAGAACAACACTCCCCCTATGTCCATGCCTACACCTAAACTAGACAACAAGTTGAGTGTGGTGGGGGTGCAAGGGTTCAAGTCACATTGCTCGAATCAATGATATTTAGCTCATGCCTTAACTCGCGAAATCTTGCTTCATCCAAGGGTTTCGTGAAAATATCTGCAAGGTTATCATGAGTGTTGACATACTTGAGCTCGATCTCCCCTTGCCTAATGTGATCCCGGATGAAGTGATACCGAATCTCAATATGCTTCGTCTTGAAGTGTTGCACCGTGTTGAGAGAAATCTTGGTGGCACTTTCATTATCACACCAAAGAGGCACTTTGTCACAAATGACACCGTACTCCTTTAAAGTTTGCCTCATCCATAAGAGTTGTGCACAACAACTACCGGCCGCCACATATTCCGCTTCAATGGACGAGAGAGACACACAACTTTGCTTCTTGGAAGACCAACTCACCAAAGAGCAACCAAGAAATTGGCACCCTCCGGAGGTGGACTTCCTATCCACTTTGTCTCCCGCCCAATCGGAATCCGTATATCCTTCAAGCTTGAAGTTTGCCCCTCTTGGGTACCATAAGCCAAGGTTTGGGGTATGAGCCAAATATCGAAAGATTCGCTTGACCGCCACATAGTGAAATCGTGCACACATTCCCACACTCAACATGATATCCGGTCTAGATGCACAAAGGTAAAGAAAGGAGCCAATCATGGAGCGATATACCTTTTGATACACCGCTTTACCATTGGGATCAATGTCAAGTTGGCACTTGGTAGGCATTGGAGTAGAAGCCGACTTGACATCACTTAGCTTGAATCTTTTTAGCATGTCTTTAGTATATTTGGCTTGGTTGATGAAGGTTCCTTCTCTTGTTTGTTTGATATCAAAACCAAGGAAGAACGTCAACTCTCCCATCGAAGACATCTTGATCTTGGAGGTCATGAGAGCCGCAAATTCCTCATTGAAAGCTTTGTTAGGGGAACTAAAGATAATATCATCAACATATAGTTGGCATATAAACAACTCCCCTTTGACCTTCTTAGTAAAAAGAGTGGGATCGATTTGTCCCACCTCAAATCCATGATCTTGTAACAACTCGGTAAGGTGGTCATACCACGCACGTGGGGCTTGTTTAAGGCCATAGAGTGCCTTATCGAGTTGATACACATGATCCGAGAAGTAGGGATTCTTGAACCCGGGGGGTTGCTTGACATAGACCAACTCATTAATAGGACCATTTAGAAAAGCACTTTTCACATCCATTTGTTGCAACTTAAAGTTGTGATGAGAAGCATAAACAATCAACAAACGAATGGATTCAAGGCGAGCAATGGGAGGAAAGGTTTCACCGTAGTCGATACTCTCGACTTGGCAGTAGCCTTGTGCTACCAATCTTGCCTTGTTGCAAATGATGTTCCCATGAGCATCTTGCTTGTTCTTGAAAATCCACTTGGTTCCAATGACGTTGTGGTTCCCCGATGGCCTTGGCACCAATCTCCACACCTTGTTGTACTCGAAGTTGTTGAGTTCTTCATGCATAGCATTGAGCCAATCCGAGTCTTCGAGCGCCTCATAGACCTTTTGGGGTTCAACACAAGAGACAAACGCGTGATGTTCACAATAGTTTGCTAATTTTCTACGAGTGCTTACCCCCTTTCTTAGGCTTCCAACCACATTCTCCATGAGATGGCCTTTGGTGGTGAGTTTGGAAGCGATCTTCGCGGCACGACGCTCTAATTCCTCCTCGGATGTGGAAGGAGGAGGGTTGACTTGATCATCTTGGGCGCCGTCTTGAGCTTGTTCTTGATCTTGAGCTTCCTCATGATCTTGAACTTGCTCGAGGGGGAGAACTTTGAAGGAAATATGCCCTAGAGGCAATAATAAAGTTATTATTTATTTACTTATATCATGATAAATGTTTATTATTCATGCTAGAATTGTATTAACCAGAAACATAATACATGTGTGAATACATAGACAAACATAGTGTCACTACTATGCCTCTACTTGACTAGCTAGTTGAATCAAAGATGGTTAAGTTTCCTAGCCATAGACATGAGTTGTCATTTGATTAACAAGATCACATCATTAGGAGAATGATGTGATTGACATGACCCATTCTGTTAGCCTAGCACTTGATCGTTTAGTATGTTGCTATTGCTTTCTTCATGACTTATACATGTTCTTGTAACTATGAGATTATGCAACTCCCGTGTACCGGAGGAACACTTTGGGTGCTACCAAACGTCACAACGTAACTGGGTGATTATAAAGGAGCACTACAGGTGTCTCCAAAGGTACATGTTGGGTTGGCGTATTTCGAGATTAGGTTTTGTCACTCCGATTGTCGGAGAGGTATCTCTGGGCCCTCTCGGTAATGCACATCACAAGAAGCCTTGCAAGCAATGTAGCTAATGAGTTAGTTACGGAATGATGCATTACGTAACGAGTAAAGAGACTTGCCGGTAACGAGATTGAACTAGGTATTGGATACCGACAATCGAATCTCGGGCAAGTAACATACCGATGACAAAGGGAACAACTTATGTTATTATGAGGTTTGACCGATAAAGATCTTCGTAGAATATGTAGGAGCCAATATGGGCATTCAGGTTTCACTATTGGTTATTGACCGAGAATAGTTCTAGGTCATGTCTACATAGTTGTCGAACCCGTAGGGTCCGCACGCTTAACGTTACGATGACAGTTATATTATGAGTTTATGAGTTTTGATGTACCAAAGGAGTTCGGAGTCCCGGATGAGATCGGGGACATGATGAGGAGTCTCAAAATGGTCGAGACATAAAGATCGCTATATTGGACGATTATATTCGGAGTTCGGAAAGGTTCCGAGTGATTCGGGTTTTTTTCGGAGTACCGGAGAGTTACGGGAATTCGCCGGGGAGTATATGAGCCTTATTGGGCTTTAGGGGAAAGAGAGAGGAGAGGTTGGGTGTCCCCCCAAGGCCTAGTCCGAATTGGACTAGGGGGAGGGGTTGCGCCCCCTCCTTCCTTCTCTTCTCTTCCCCCTTTCCTTGACTCCTACTCCTACTACTTGGAAGGGGGGAATCCTACTCCTGGTGGGAGTAGGACTCCTCCTTGGTGCGCCTCCTCCTAGGCCGTCCACCCCCTCCCATGCTCCTTTATATACGGGGGCAGGGGGGCACCCTAGAACACACAAGTTGATCTACGGATCGTTCCTTAGCCGTGTGCGGTGCCCCCTCCACCATATTCCACCTCGATCATATCATCGCGGAGTTTAGGCGAAGCCCTGCACCGGTAGAACATCATCATCGTCACCACGCCGTCGTGCTGACGCAACTCATCCCCAACGCTTTGCTGGATCGGAGCCCGGGGATCATCATCGAGCTGAACGTGTGCTGAACTCGGAGGTGCCGTACGTTCGGTACTTGGATCGGTCGGATCGTGAAGACGTACGACTACATTAACCACGTTGTCATAACGCTTCCGCTTACGGTCTACGAGGGTACGTGGACAATACTCTCCCCTCTCGTTGCTAAGCCATCACCATGATCTTGCATGTGCGTAGGAAATTTTTGAAATTACTACGTTCCCCAACAGTGGCATCCGAGCCTAGGTTTTATGCGTAGATGTTATATGCACGAGTAGAACACAAGTGAGTTGTAGGCGATACAAGTCATACTGCTTACCAGCATGTCATACTTTGGTTCAGCGGTATTGTGAGATGAAGCGGCCTGGACCGACATTACGCGTACGCTTACGCGAGACTGGTTTCACCGTTACGAGCACTCGCGCTTAAAGGTGACTGGCGGGTGCCTGTCTCTCTCACTTTAGCTGAATCGAGTGTGGCTACGCCCGGTCCTTGCGAAGGTTAAAACAACACTAACTTGACGAACTATCATTGTGGTTTTGATGCGTAGGTAAGAACGATTCTTGCTCAGCCCGTAGCAGCCACGTAAAATTTGCAACAACAAAGTAGAGGACGTCTAACTTGTTTTTGCAGGGCATGTTGTGATGTGATATGGTCAAGACGTGATACTATATTTTATTGTATGAGATGATCATGTTTTGTAACTGAAGTTATCGGCAACTGGCAGGAGCCATATGGTTGTCGCTTTATTGTATGAAATGCAAACGCCCTATAATTGCTTTACTTTATCACTAAGCGGTAGCGGTAGTCGTAGAAGCAATAGATGGCGTAACAACAATGATGCTACGATGGAGATCAAGGTGTCGCGCCGGTGACGATGGTGATCACGACGGTGCTTTGAAGATGGAGATCACAAGCACAAGATGATGATGGCCATATCATATCACTTATATTGATTGCATGTGATGTTTATCCTTTATGCATCTTATCTTGCTTTGATTGACGGTAGCATTTTAAGATGATCTCTCACTAAAATTATCAAGAAGTGTTCTCCCTGAGTATGCACCGTTGCGAAAGTTCTTCGTGCTGAGACACCACGTGATGATCGGGTGTGATTGGCTCTACGTTCAAATACAACGGGTGCAAAACAGTTGCACACGTGGAATACTTAGGTTAAACTTGACGAGCCTAGCATATACAGATATGGCCTCGAAACACGGAGACCGAAAGGTCGAACGTGAATCATATAGTAGATATGATCAACATATTGATGTTCACCGTTGAAACTACTCCATCTCACGTGATGATCGGACATGGTGTAGTTGATATGGATCACGTAATCACTTAGAGGATTAGAGGGATGTCTATCTAAGTGGGAGTTCTTTAGTAATATGATTAATTGAACTTAAATTTATCATGAACTTAGTCCTGGTAGTATTTTGCAAATTATGTTGTAGATCAATAGCTTGCATTGTTGCTTTCATATGTTTATTTTGATATGTTCCTAGAGAAAATTGTGTTGAAAAATGTTAGTAGCAATGATGCGGATTGGATCCGTGATCTGAGGTTTATCCTCATTGCTGCACAGAAGAATTATGTCCTTAATGCACCACTAGGTGACAGACCTATTGCAGGAGCAGATACGGACGTTATGAACATTTGGCTAGCTCAATATGATGACTATTTGATAGTTTAGCGCACCATGCTTAACGGCTTAGAATCGAGACTTCAAAGACGTTTTGAACGTCATGGACCATATGAGATGTTCCAGGAGTTGAAGTTAATATTTCAAGCAAATACCCGAGTTGAGATATATGAAGTCTCCAACAAGTTCTATAGCTAAAAGATGGAGGAGAATCACTCAACTAGTGAGCATGTGCTCAGATTGTCTGGGTACTTCAATCGCTTGAATCAAGTGGGAGTTAATCTTCCAGATAAGATAGTGATTGAAAGAATTCTCTAGCCACCATCACTAAAGTTACCAGAACTTCGTGATGAACTATAATATGCAAGGGATGACGAAAATGATTCCCGAGCTCTTCATGATGTTGAAATCGACGACGGTAGAAATCAAGAAAGAGCATCAAGTGTTGATGATTGACAAGACCACTAGTTTCAAGAAAAGGGCAAAGGGAAAGAAATGGAAACTTCAAGTAGAATGGCAAACAAGTTGTCACTCCCATGAAGAAGACCAAAGCTGGACCAAAGCCTGAAACTGAGTGTTTACACTTCAAAGGGAATGGTCACTGGAAGCGAAAATGCCCTGAATATTTGGTGGATAAGAAGGATGGCAAAGTGAACAAGGGTATATTTGATATACAGATTATTGATGTGTGCCTAACTAGTGTTTATAGTAGCCCCTGATTATTTGATACTTGTTCGGTTGCTAAGATTAGTAACTCGAAACAGGAGTTACAGAATAAACAGAGACTAGTTGAAGGGGAAGTGACGATGAGTATTGGAAGTAGTTCCAAGATTGATATGATCATCATCGCACACTCCCTATACTTTTGGGATTAGTGTTAAACCTAAATAAATGTTATTTGGCGTTTGTGTTGAGCATGAATATGATTTGATCATGTTTATTGCAATACGGTTATTCATTTAAAATCAGAGAATAATTGTTGTTCTGTTTACATGAATAAAACCTTCAATGGTCATACACCCAATGAAAATAGTTTGTTGGATCTCGATCGTAGTGATACACATATTCATAATATTGATGCCAAAAGATGCAAAGTTAATAATGATAGTGCAACTTATTTGTGGCACTACCGTTTGGGTCATATCGGTGTAAAGCGCATGAAGAAACTCCATAAAGATGGATTTTCGGAATCACTAGGTTATGAATCATTTGATGTTTGCGAACCGTGCCTTTTGGGCAAGATGACTAAAACTCCGTTATTCGGAACAATGGAACGAGCTACTGACTTGTTGGAAATAATACATACTGATGTATGCAGACCAATGAGTATGAAGGCTCGTGGCAAGTATCATTATTTTCTGACCTTCACAAGATGATTTGAGCAGATATGGGTATATCTACTTGATGAAACATAAGTCTGAAATAGTTGAAAGGTTCCAAGAATTTTAGAGTGAAGTGGAAAAATCATCGTAACAAGAAAATAAAGTTTCTGTGATCTGATCGCGGAGACGAATATTTGAGTTACGAGTTTGGTCTTCAATTAAAACAATGTGGAATAGTTTCACAGCTCACGCCACCTGGAACACCTCAACGTTATGGTGTGTCCGAACATCGTAACCGCACTTTATTGATATGGTGCGATGTATGATGTCTCTTACTGTTTTACCACTATTGTTTTGGGGTTATGCATTAGAGACAACTGCATTCACATTAAAAAGGGCACCATCTAAATCCGTTGAGACAACACCATATGAACTGTGGTTTAGCAAGAAACCCAAGTTGTTGTTTCGTAAAGTTTGGGGCTGTAATGCTTATGTGAAAAAGTTTCATCCTAATAAGCTCAAACCCAAATCGGAGAAGTGCGTCTTCATAGAATACCCAAAGGAAACTGTTGGGTACACCTTCTATCACAGATCCAAAGGCAATATATTCGTTGCTAAAAATGGATCCTTTCTAGAGAAGGAGTTTCTCTCAAAAAAGTGAGTGGGAGGAAAGTAGAGCTTGATAAGGTCATTTGTACCTTCTCCCGAATTGGAAAGTAGTTCATCACAGAAATCAGTTCCAGTGATTCCGACACCAATTAGTGAGGAATCTAATGATGATGATCATAAAGCTTCAGATCAAGTTACTACCGAACTTTGTAGATCTTCCAGATTAAGATCCGCACCAGAGTGGTACGGTAATACTATTCTGGAAGTCATGTTACTAGACCATGATGAACCTACGAACTATGAGGAAGCGATGATGAGCCCAGATTCCGCGAAATGGCTTGAGGCCATGAAATCTAAGATGGAATCCATGTATGAGAACAAAGTGTGGACTTTGGTGGAGTTGCCCGATGATCGGCAAGCCATATTGTATAAATGGATCTTCAAGAGGAAGACAGATGCTGATAGTAGTGTTACTATCTACAAAGCTCGACTTGTCGCAAAAGGGTTTTCGACAAGTTCAAGGTGTTGACTACAATGAGATTTTCTCAACTGTAGCGATGCTTAAGTCTGTCCGAATCATGTTAGCAATTTCCACATTTTATGAAATCTGGCAAATGGATGTCAAAACTGCATTCCTTAATGGTTTTCTTAATGAAGAGTTGTATATGATGCAACCAGAAGGTTTTGTCAATCCTAAAGGTACTAACAAAATGTGCAAGCTCCAGCGATCCATCTATGGACTGGTGCAAGCATCTCAGAGTTGGAATATACGCTTTGATAAGTTGATCAAAGCATATAGTATTATACAGACTTGCGGTGAAGCCTGTATTTACAAGAAAGTGAGTGAGAGCTCTGTAGCATTTCTGATACTATATGTAGATGACATATTGTTGATCAGAAATGATATAGAATTTCTGGATAGCATAAAGGGATACTTGAATAAAAGTTTTTCAATGGAAGACCTCGGTGAAGCTGCTTACACATTGAGAATCAAGATCTATATAGATAGATCAAGACGCTTGATAAGATTTTTTCAATGAGTACATACCTTGATAAATTTTTGAAATAGTTCAAAATAGAACAGTCAAAGAAGGAGTTCTTGCCTGTGATGCAAAGGTGTGAAGTTGAGTAAGACTCAAGACCCGACCATGGCAGAAAATAGAAAGAGAATGAAAAGTCATTCCCTATGCATCAACATAGGTTCTATAAAGTATGCTATGCTGTGAACCAGACCTATTGTATACCTTGCTCTGAGTTTGACAAAGGAATACAATTTTGATCTAAGAGTAGATCACTGGACAACGGTCAAGAATATCCTTAGTGAGGACTAAGGGAATGTTTCTCGATTATGGAGGTGATAAAAGAGCCCGTCGTAAAAAGTTACAACGATGCAAGCTTTTACACCAATCCAGATGACTCTAAGTCTCAATCTGGATACATATTGAAAGTGGGAGCAATTAAGCTAGAGTAGCTCCATGCAGAGCATTGAAGACATAGAATATTTGCAAAATACATACGGCTTTGTATGTAACAGACCCGTTGACTAAGCCTCTTTCACGAGCAAAACATGATCACACCTTAGTACTCTTTGGGTGTTAATCACATAACGATGTGAACTAGATTATTGACTCTAGTAAACCCTTTGGGTGTTGGTCACATGATGATGTGAACTATGGGTGTTAATCGTATACAGATATGAATATTAGTGTTAGATCACATGGCGATGTGAACTAGATTATTGACTCTAGTGCAAGTGGGAGACTAAAGGAAATATGCCCTAGAGGCAATAACAAAGTTATTATTTATTTCCTTATATCATGATAAATGTTTATTATTCATGCTAGAACTGTATTAACCGGAAACATAATACATGTGTGAATACATAGACAAACATAGTGTCACTAGTATGCCTCTACTTGACTAGCTCGTTGAATCAAAGATGGTTAAGTTTCCTAGCCATAGACATGAGTTGTCATTTGATTAACGGGATCACATCATTAGGAGAATGATGTGATTGACATGACCCATTCCGTTAGCCTAGCACTTGATCATTTAGTATGTTGCTATTGCTTTCTTCATGACTTATACATGTTCCTGTAACTATGAGATTATGCAACTCCCGTTTACCGGAGGAGCACTTTGGGTGCTACCAAACATCACAACGTAATTGGGTGATTATAAAGGAGCACTACAGGTGTCTCCAAAGGTACATGTTGGGTTGGCGTATTTCGAGATTAGGTTTTGTCACTCCGATTGTCGGAGAGGTATCTCTGGGCCCTCTCGGTAATGCACATCACTATAAGCCTTGCAAGCAATGTAGCTAATGAGTTAGTTACGGAATGATGCATTACGTAATGAGTAAAGAGAATTGCCGGTAACGAGATTGAACTAGGTATTGGATACCGACGATCGAATCTTGGGCAAGTAACATACCGATGACAAAGGGAACAACTTATGTTGTTATGCGGTTTGACCGATAAAGATCTTCGTAGAATACGTAGGAGCCAATATGGGCATCCAGGTTCCACTATTGGTTATTGACCGAGAGTAGTTCTAGGTCATGTCTGCATAGTTCTCGAACCCGTAGGGTCCGCACGCTTAACGTTACGATGACAGTTATATTATGAGTTTATGAGTTTTGATGTACCGAAGGAGTTCGGAGTCCCGGATGAGATCGGGGACATGACGAGGAGTCTCGAAATGGTCGAGACGTAAAGATCGATATATTGGACGAGTATATTCAGAGTTCGGAAAGGTTCCGAGTGATTCGGGTATTTTTCGGAGTACGGGAGAGTTACGGGAATTTGCCGGGGAGTATATGGGCCTTATTGGGCTTTAGGGGAAAGAGAGAGGAGAGGTTGGGCGCCCCCCGAAGGCCTAGTCCGAATTGGACTAGGGGGAGGGGCTGCGCCCCCTCCTTCCTTCTCTTCTCTACTCCCGGTGGGAGTAGGACTCCTCCTTGGTGCGCCTCCTCCTAGGCCGGTCACCCCCTCCCATGCTCCTTTATATACGGGGGCAGGGGGGCACCCTAGAACACACAAGTTGATCTACGGATCGTTCCTTAGCCGTGTGCGGTGCCCTCCTCCACCATATTCCACCTCGGTCATATCGTCGCGGAGTTTAGGCGAAGCCCTGCGCCGGTAGAACATCATCATTATCACCACGCCGTCGTGCTGACGGAACTCATCCCCGACGCTTTGCTGGATCGGAGCCCGGGGATCGTCATCGAGCTGAACGTGTGCTGAACTCGGAGATGCCGTACGTTCGGTACTTGGATCAGTCAGATCGTGAAGACGTACGAGTACATCAACCGCGTTGTCATAACGCTTCCGCTTACGGTCTACGAGGGTACGTGGACAATACTCTCCCCTCTCGTTGCTATGACATCACCATGATCTTGCATGTGCGTAGGAATTTTTTTTTGAAATTACTACGTTCCCCAACAAACTTGACCTTGGGCATCGTTTGGAGGTTCACCATAATCTTGAGATAGGTCTTGCCCTTGGTCTTGTTCACGAGGTTGAGGGCCTTCACTTTGTTCTTCGGAAGCGTGTGGGTCTTGAGGAGGTGATGGCTCCACTTGAGTGGAGCATTGTCCTTCTCCTTCTGCCAAAAGGGGTTCCTCAATGGGTAGAATATGACCAATACCCATTCTTCTTATGGCTTGGGGAGGAATTTCATCACCTACATCACAAGTACCACTTTACTCCACTTGGGAGCCGTTATTTTCGTCAAACTCCACGTTACACGTCTCCTCAATGAGTCCGGTGGACTTGTTGAGAACACGGTAAGCATGAGAGTTTGTAGCATAACCAACAAATATGCCCTCATAAGCTCTAGCCTCAAATTTAGACAAACGAACACCTTTCTTGAGAATCAAACACTTACACCCGAACACCCGGAATACTTGAGATTGGGCTTGTTGCCGGTGAGTGTCTCATAAGGACTTCTGTTCAAGCCTTTGCGGAGATAGAGCCGATTGGATGCATGACATGCGGTGTTGATGGCTTCGGCCCAAAAGTTGTATGGAGACTTGAACTCCGCCATCATGGTCCTTGCCGCATCCATCAACGTCTGGTTCTTCCTCTCAGCAACACCATTTTGTTGAGGGGTATATGGTGCAGCATATTGATGCTTGATCCCCTCATCACTAAGAAACTCATCCAAGGTGTAGTTCTTGAACTCGGTGCCGTTGTCACTTCTTATTGTCAAGATCATTGCATTATGTTGACGTTGAGCTTCATTTGCAGAGTCGATGATGGTTTGTTCAGTCTCACTCTTCCTCTTGAAGAAGTATACCCAAGTGTATCTTGAATAGTCATCCACAATCACCAAGCAATACTTTCTACCTCCAAGACTATCAAATGATGGGGGCCCAAAGAGATCCATGTGAAGGAGCTCCAAAGGTCTCTTCGAGTAGATGATGGTCGTGGGAGGGTGAGCCTTCTCATGAAGCTTTCCTTCAATACAAGCACTGCAAGCATGGTCTTTGGCAAAACTAACATTTGTTAGTCCACGGACATGGTCCCCCTTGAGAAGACTTTGCAAAGATCTCATATTGACGTGGGCTAAACGGTGATGCCAAAGCCATCCCACATCAACTTTAGCCATTAGGCATGTCGCGGTCTTAGTGGGTTGCTCCGAAAAGTTTATCACATAGAGACCGTTCTCGACATGCCCAAAAAAGGCTACTTTAAGAGTCTTGCTCCACAAGAGGGCCACAGTATCAATGTCAAAGAAAGTGGCAAAGCCCATGAGTGCAAGTTGACGAACGGAAAGTAAATTGTATGCAAGGGACTCAACAAGCATGACTTTCTCGATCATTAGATCATGAGAAATGACAACTGTCGGATTTCGGGTTCCGGCAAACCCTTGAGGTTCGAACACAGGGGTGCGTGCGGAGATTCAACCCTCTACCGGCTCGCTCCTCGCCGAATCGCTAGGACCTAAACTACCAAACTGAACAGCACAAGGGACACAAGATTTATACTGGTTCAGGCCACCATTGTGGTGTAATACCCTACTCCAGTGTGTGGTGTGGTGGATTGCCTCTTGGGCTTGGTGATGAACAATACAAGGGGAGAACAGCCTCGCGAGGGTCTGTTCTTGGCTGGTGCGACGAACTGCTGGGAGGAGTTCACTCGCTCTATCTACTGGTTTCTTGTTGAGGATCCAGATGTCTCTACCCTGGGAATGGCTAGTCCTATTTATAGGCAAATGCCCTGGGCCTCTTCCCAAATATTGAGCGGGAAGGGCGCCAATAATTGGCCATTTTGAAGGGTAACAGCGGGTACACTTATCTTGACTAAAGTTGGTCCTCGCCTGTCAAAGGCTCTGGTGATGATGTCGGCCTGGGCTCCACAATGACTTCCTTCCGGCCGTTGTGTTGGTCTTGGTCTTGTTGCACCGAAATGGACGCCTTTGCTTGATGCTCTCGCCTGGGCTTGCTCCCTTTGCACCAAAGAGGAAAGGAGGACACTGCGCTGGTTGGCGCCCGACTGGCGCCCCTGGTCGTCATGGCTTGCGTCATGGGCACCTCGCGAGGTACCCCGCCTTGAACTCTCCGCCTCCTCATGAGCCAGCCTGACAAGGCCGTGCCTGAGGAAGCTCTTTGTCGTCCGCCCCGCGAGGCTTGGCCCCTCGCGAGGGTCTTGAGCTTGCGATGATGAAGATGGGCTGCGCTGGGCCTCCTTCGAGCCACGCCGCGGGCCGCAGGCAGGCAAGTCTGGGGACCCCCGTTCCCAGAACGCCGACAGTAGCCCCCGGGCCCATGGCGCGCCCGAACTTGGCTGAGCAGAGAGGCGAAAGGGAAAGAGCGAAGCGTCGCGGGCCCTAACAGCCTGCGGTCTTGGGCGCCACGTGGCGGTTGATTGGACGTGGGCGGCACTGTTCCCCCACGCCTCCTTATTTTGTGCCTTGCTAGGCGGACTCGCTGCCGCACACAGCCGTTCCCCTTTCTGCTGCTTGAGTGCTCCCTGTCCCTCCTTCTCTCGAACTCCATCTCCTGCATCCAATCCAATTTCGAACCTTCCCCCTCCCCTTGCCGTCGTCATGGCTCCGCCGAGGAAGGTAAAAGGGAAGAAGCCCGTGCCGCCGCCTCGCTCGTCGTCGACGGCGGCCCCTGCTGTCGATTGGCCGGTCATAATCAATCAAGAAGGCCTGGGGAAGGTCCGCTCGGCCCTGGCCACCTTCTTCAATGAGTGCGGGAGGACGACAGCCTAGCCCGCGTCTCGCTTCTCTGTTGACAGGATTCCCACCGAGGTCCGGTATTTCGCTGACGCCCTGTGGGGGGGACTGGTTCCCCCCTTCTCTGATTTCTTCAATGCCGTGCTTTCCCATTACCAGATCCATATGATGCATCTGGGCCCTGAATCCATCACCCTTCTCGCGGTATTTGCCTTTGTTTGCGAGGCAATGACGGGCATCCTTCCTTCGGTTGCCTTGCTGCGCCACTTCTTCTCTCTTCGCCTTGTTGACCCTACCCAATGCTCGGGGTGCGTGAGCTTCATTGCCGCGCCTGAGACAACGGCTTCCGGAATTGACTTCAGTCTTCCTCCGCCCACGCCTGGGTTTCGCGAGCGGTGGCTGTATGTGGATGTAGGGGTGCCCAGCCCCCTGCTGACGGAGCCATCTTTGCCTGCTATCCCCAACTCAGGCTGGGGCCAGGAGACGCTCGCGAGCCCCCGGCTCGCCTTCGTTTGGCACCGCTTCGAGTTCTTGAGGAAGCTCGGCGTGACGGCGCCCAAGGTGGTGAAGGAGTTCTTGCTACGCCACGTCACCCCTCTCCAGCGCCACTCTCACCGAATGTGGGCCTTCAGCGGTCGTAGGACCGTATGCAGCTCCAGGAAGAGGACTTGGCGCCTGAAGCTCTGAGGAAGGAGCTCTTGGTCTTGACTAGGGATCCTTCCCCCGGCGACATTCGTCAAGGGGGGGGGGCCTTGCTGTACCTCTGCTCGAACAGAGGCGACTTTGTGAGCCAGATACCCATCTTCGACGAATGGGGGCCACGCCCTACTGGCCTCCAGGGGCCTCGCAAGAACCCAGTGGTGGTGGTTGCCCTCGCAGACGCCCGGGGCGACTCTTCCTCAAGTGGTGGTGCAGGGAGGCATGAGCCTCCGGAGGCCGAGGGTGCCCTTGCCGAGACGACAGCACTGGGCGGCGCCCATGAGGGAGCGGCTCCCGAGGCCCGTGCTGTCGCAGTTGAAGGTGGCGAGAGGCCGCCCGTGGTGCCTGAGGCTGAGGCTCCCGAGGCCCCAGCCGCTCTTCTTGGCGAGGCGACCAGCAGCGCACATCGGGCGGACGCCCCCGACGCGAGTCACCTCGATGCTTCCTCCTTGTCGCAAGCGGACCCCTGCGCTCTCTTGGGTCGCTTCCGCGTGGACTTTGAGGCCCTACGGAAGAGGAGGGAGGCCCTGGGCGACGACTACCCTTGCCGCCTGCTGAAGCGTAGGAAGTACTATGCCATCGACGAGTAAGCCTCCCCCCTTTCCTGCTCCTGACTCTTTCGTTGCTTGTTCTGATCCTTGCCCTGCAGGGTCCTTCCTCCCGAGCTCATGGGGGCAGATGAGGAGCCATCCCCTTCGCCTCCACCTCCTCCGTCGTCTTCGACCATCCCGAGCAGTCGGGCCCTTGTGGTGAGGGTGGTTGGCGAGTCGAGTCATCCTGAAACGCAACTTGGCCCTGCGCTCCCCGCGGTCTTCTTTCGCGGGCCTTCTCGTGGCATAGCCAGCCTGCCGTGGGCTTCTCGTCTGGCTGTGGACCGCGATTGGCTGGGGTACTCCCGGCGCCCTTTACTTGGAGATGGGCTGGCTTTAGGTCGGGCCTTCGGCAGGGCGCGCCCGGTCATCTTGAGGGTGCCAGCCCCAAGCCCCCTGCCCGAGAGGGGAGGGCTGTTCCGCGCCCCACGGCGCTTGCTTGGGGCGGATGATGGTGTGGAGGACGTACTCAAGCGCGCCCAGGAGCGTCGCGCTCTTCGCCAAGGGTTCCTCCGGAGGGCGGCGGACGCGGTGAGCCTGCTTGGTGAGGAACTTGCTGATGAGGACGCGCGCCTTGAGGCCGAGGGCCTTCGGCTAGTTGCGGAGAGGCGCGAGCTGGAGGCAGCCACCACCCTTGCGCACCGTCGGCGCGATATTGATGATGAAGAGGCCAAGGTGTCGCTGGCAGCCTCTCGGGAGGCCCGCGCCCAGGCCGTCGAAGAAGCCCGGGAAGCTGACCGGTGGCGAGAGGCCACGGAGGAGCGGGCACAGGAGCTCTTGGCCCGGTGCCGCTTACTGGAGGAGCAGGTTGAGCTACGCAAGGCGGCCCTTGCGTCGATGAAGGTGGCGTCCGACGACCCAGCGGAGCTCTAGAAGCGTGAGGAGGCGTTGACACTGGAAGCCACCGAACGCGTGCGCGAGCACGAGCGCCTAGAGACGAGGGAACGCTGGGTGACATGGGCGGAGGACGACGTCGCTGCGTGGGAAGCCCGTGTCACGAAGGAGGTCGGACGTCGGGTGGCGACGGCGCGCCTGAGTCTCGAGCGCGAGCTCAAGGAGAGGCTGGAGCTGGTCCGGACCGAGGCTGAAGGAAGGACCAACGCCCTCAGGGCCAAACTGGAGGAAGCAACGAGGCAGGCCGATGCCCTGAGGGTCGCATTTGAGGCAGCACAGGGGGAGTCAGCCTCTTCCCATGCCGAGGTGCTTCTTCTTCGCCGACAGGTGGTTGAGGCCGAAGCTGTCGCTCGCCAAAACGCGGACGAGATGCGTCAGTGACGGCTCTTGGAGCATGAGCATGCCCCCAAGCTCTCCACGCTTCGAGAGAGGGCCAACACGGCCTTGGGTAACATCTGCGAGGCGGCCGTTGGCGAGCCGCGTGCCATTAACTACGCCAGCAACCTTCTGTTCTTCACCAACATTGTGACCCAGCTGTGACACCCCAAAATTTTGGCCTTGTTTTAAGGGAATAAAATTTTGCCAGGATTTAAAACTTTGAATTTTTGAGCTCCATTTTGATTTTTTGTTTAAATCATTTCCTTCCCTGTTATGATGAGTTTTTCCCAAAAAGAAAACTTTTCAAAAATGTTGTTGGACTTGTTTAACCTCTCAAGAAAAACTTTCCCTTTTCCAGTCTAACTAATTAACTAATTTAGTTGCTTGATCATTATTTTCTTGAAAAGGGTTTTTCTATGGTTAAATGACCATATTTGAACTGCAACCATTTGATAAATTCACTTAAAATTCCCATAAAAATTTGGAGATGTCATGTGATGTTTTTAAATCACTTTTATGCAAAAATATATTTCATTCATGAAATATTTTGAGCCCTACACTCAATATTTTCTTCTCTGGTCCAGAGTGCATTTTGCACTACAACCTATTTAAATATTTCTTTAAAACTTCTACCAAAATTAAGGGAGGTCAGTAGGAGCCTATTGTTTCACTTTGTGCAAAAACCTATTTATGTTCTTTGAAAAATTTGAGTGAATCAACCTCATCTTCATTCTGGACCAACTTGATGGTTTGTACAGCAACCATGTTTTTACTTGCTCTTTAACCCTTGATTATTTCTACTACTTGTAGTCCCCCATGTTAAACCCTTAAGTCCAGGAGCATGCACCTTTTGGGTCATTTTTGGTTCATGAAATAATGTCAATTATTTCCTGTCCAGAATTGAAATTCTGCTAAAGTTACACTAACAAGTTTCTGCTTGTGGCCAAATAACATCACCACTCCCTCTTTCATCCACAGAGACACTGATCTGGAGATTTTTGCCACTCCAAGAAATGCCTAAGTGCCCTTGGAATTTTGTCAAACACCTGGTGTGCATGGCCAGTTTTGACATGATTTTGTCTTTGCATTGTGACCTTGCACCTCGGTTCATACTAGCATGTCCACTAGGATTCCAGTTGCTCCTAACCTGGGTCTGTTAATTGCCAGCCTCAACCGCGACCTCTAGCATGACATGGCATTTCGTCGAGCACGTTCCGTGCGTGCACTGGGCGCGCCCAGAGCGCGCATATTGCAGCCACGCGGCCGAGCCGACACGCTGGCCCCCACGGCTTTGGCCCGCTCTGCAGAACCTCGCCACACGCTCCCCTTCTCTCAGCTACACGCCAAGCAGCCCCGCCGCGCCCGACAGGCCAAACGCTAGCCGCCGCCGTCGCCCGACAGCCTCTGGCCATGTCGGTGCTTCCCAAGCCACTCCCACTCGCCACCTGCCCCTGGAGCAGTGCACTCTCGTCCACTAGCTCTTGCCGTCGTCCCCAGCCACGCCACGTTGCCCTGCAAGCTACAGCGAGGTGGTTCGCCGGAGAGCTTATCCGGCCGCCGCGGAACCGACCTTGACGAGCTATAAAAGGAGGCCCCCGAGCCACCCCGGGCACGCAGGAAGCCTTAGAGTGCTCCCCTAGTCCTCCCATGGCAGCCAATCGACTCGGGGAAGGTCTTCTTCCCCATCTCCGGCAACGGCAGCCGCCACCACTGCCCCGGCCAATTCGGCACCACCAGGGCCTCCCACTCTCCGTTCTCTCCACCAAGAACCCCCTCATCCTCCCGTAAACCTTCCCCCTACTCCAGTTCGATCGAGAACCACCGCCGCCCCGAAAACCACTTTCCCCGAAGCTTTCCTCCACCGAGGAGCTCGCTGCCGGCCGCTCACCCCGTCCCCGCCGACCCAACGACTACCGGGAGGGCCGCCTCAACCTTGCGGATCCATCCCCACCCTCGGGGGCCTGCGAGGAGCAGCCAAACGCCGGCGACGATCGCCGGAGCCCTGCTCCGCTCGGGCAAAGGAGGGAGACGACGCGCGGCGACTGGTCAAACCTGACTAGTGGGCCAGGCAGGCCCACTGTCAGTGACACCCCGCACCGTCCGCGTGGTTAAGTGGAGGCGTAAAGCCTCAAGTACGCCTCCTCCGTACCGAAAGCGTATTTCTATCTGAACCGTTTTCTTTTCTGTTTTATTTTAAATAACAGATTTGACCAAAATCTTTGACTGGCTATAACTTTTTAAATATAACTCCAAATGAGTTGATTCTTTTTCCTACCTTCCTTAAATTTGGTCTAGTTTATTTTAAGATTTATTTTAAAAATTTTGAAACAACTTTTTGGTTCTGTTTTTGAAATATGTGTTAATTCAAGTATTTTTTTAAATAGGATTTTGGGAGAGAGAAGAAGCTTTCAAAAGTTTTGGAGAGCACCTCACCCTCCACAACATTGAAGGCAAGCATTCTGAACCCTGGCATAATATTTTTGGTGTGATCGTTGATACATTTATAACACCACCGCATTTCGAAGGACTTGTTATTTCATGTGATATGATCATATGCATGGGTGCATGTTGTTGATTCCCATGCTGTTGGAAATGGATTCACTTGTGATGATAATCACCCTCATATGCCTTGCATGTATACCGGCAGGAACCCGGGAAAAACCTCTGCCTTGGGTAGGCTTGAGTTTGTCGCCGGTCTCCGTCGGGACGGTTATGTCTGGTATGGCATGGTAAGGCGATATGAGAGGTGACTCTGATGGATGAAATATATTCGTCATGCTAATCATGCAGGGAATACTTGAACCTCCTGAGTCGACCGTAGATCGAGTCTTGTTCCAGTAACCCCCATATTTGTTTCGTACTACCACTCGTCTCTACAGCAAGTAGAGTACGGTTCAGTAAGTTGTCAACCTCTTTCCAGCACACACCGTACAGAGAGGCCATGGTGGAAGATACTGGTTGTAGCTGGTAGGCAGGCCACCTGGTCCGGGGGCATGGGTGTTTCCGGTTGGGACCGAGAGGGGAGGCCACCCCTTAGAGCGCGCGATATAAATTTGATCCCATGCTACGCGAGGTTGTAGCCTCCCCACTTAGAGTTTGCTTAACAGGTGTCGTGGGTGATTCCAGACACGTGTGAGATAAGTTGGTGTGTGCAAGTTAGGTGTGTTTTCAACAAAAAGACTGTAGAAGGAATTAGTCCTGCTGGACTAGAGAAATCCGTTACTCGTGAGTAAAGAGTACACCCTCTGCAAAGAATAAACCTATTCGAATAGCCGTGTCCATGGTTAAGGATTACAGTCTAGGATGGGTCAGGTGTCGGTCTAGCGTCGGTCTTCGGAGGTGAAACGGTTAACCAGGAATGGAATTACTACTCGTGACTTGTGATATCTATGGTTATTATTGTTGACTAACCCGTGATATTATTACCAAATATCTCTAGGATGGTTCTACCTCCGGGATATTCACTATGATCATTTCTTTTAAAGCCCTTTATGTGGTGTCGCCCAGACGCCCGACTGTGGCATTTCTTTTAAAGCCCTTTATGTGGCGTCGCTCAGACGCCCAACTGTGGCATTTCTTTTAAAGCCCTTTATGTGGCGTCGCTCAGACGCCCGACTGTGGCATTACTTGTTATTTGTTTCATAAGTTTTTATACTACCATGTTATTGCAATTTTATAAATAACTTGCTTGCACGCATCAGAGTTTCATTTATCTATTGTGACTGACGTCATGAGCATAAAATATTTTCAGCACATCATTGTTATATTATACCCGTGTTCATAATGTTTGCGAGTACATTCAAAGTACTCACTGGCTTGTCCCTGGCTATTGTCTTGGCCAGATTTTTCTTGCACGGAGAGGAGCGACGCGATGCCAGCCCTGGAAACCACTCAATGGAGATAGCAGCCTCGCGAAGATAGGAATTTAACCTGGTCAGCTGTTCCCGTGGGAAATGGAGTCCCATAGACACTGATGTTTCACAACCCGCTTCCGCCATCAACCACTAGAAACCATTTGTTGTACTCACAGGCCAGAATGGTCTTGTACTACATATTTTGTATTTTGCTTGGAATTTCTGTATCAAGTTGGAGCCTCATCAGCTAACAGTAATCCTGGGGCTGATGAGCACGACGGTCTTTTCTGGAATTTATTACCCGAAAAAACCGGTCGCGACAGACTTGGTATCAGAGCCAGGCTGACCATTGGCTAATCCTATCTTAGCCAGGTCAATAAACTTAGGCAAACCAACCCACCAGACCTTAAGCAAACCCCAGCCAAGCTTCTCGTGCAAGATAGCCACACAGTGACCCAACACTTTTGGCAGTCGGTGCCCAACCTATCAACCTAACCTGTCACTCATGTGCCAGTGACCGGCCCCTAAATAGTCCTTTCTCGCAAGCGTTCGAAGGAAGATTCCGTCCCCTTTTTCCTATAAAAAGGGCGCGCTAACACCAAACCAGCACAACACAACCGCTACCCCAAACCGAGCCACAATGCCTGGACCTATAGTGCACAACGAAACCACAGCAACCAACCTTGGAGGTTTTGTGACCATCCTCGCAAACCTCACCCGTCGTGCCTACGTGTTAGAGGAGCCACCAGAATATGTTGTGTATCAAGGACCCATGAGCGGTGAAGACCGCCAATTCTGGGCCACTGTGCACATTTACGGTAGGAGTCTAGCACCAGAGCGTCCCTACCGGTTCACCGGAAGAACAACTTCCTTTGAGCCACAAGCCATCCAGCTAGCCGCTCGAGAGGCTATAGTTCATCTCAGGCACTTGTCGCCCAGAGTTAACTGTCGCTCGTTCCACTACTATCCCAGACGTGAAGGGTATGGTAGACCACCCCAAGTTGCCAATGGAGATCACGAGACGGACACCGCATTGTTGCACCTAGTGCGCTATGTAAGTGCACTAGAGGCACTATTCGACCAGATCACTATTGATCTAATCGCAGCTCATGGAGAGCTGGTTCGTCGAGCCCCGGCGAGAGAAGAAAACGAGCCCAACACCGACAACCCATTCGTGCTGTTTGGATAACCGATCGAGACCCCGAGATCTGCCCTAGCCATCGGCCAAGGTGCTGCGATAACCCCAGAAGTGCTTCGTCGCATATTGGGAGCACACTCCAACGGGGTTGTGGCCAACAATCCCCGCGATGGTCATCATCACTTCCCCGACCCTGCAGTTCCTCCGCCATCTCCGACTAATCCCGGCAGAGAGACACGTGGAGAAGCCTCGACATCCACCAGGCACGCCCGTTTAGACATAAACGAGGTAGACTAAGCCATATGAGTAGCACCAGGTTTCAATGTATCCTCGCTTTGTAATCACGCGACCGTGTATATTAACGCAGCCTGTCGTTGTGCCTCTGTCTTAATAGTAGCCTTGCATATTTGGTCAGCGCATAGCTGCATATTTTTCCGGGCACAACTACCAAAACCAACCCGACGACAACCACAGTAACACGTTTTTTTATGAGATATGTGTATCTCTGACACTGACCCGACCCTTGGAGCTAAGCTGGCAAATTTTTACCTTTCACCACGGTAAAACGATCCGGCTCCATTGCTATATAAAGGCCACCTTGTGACCTTACCCAGCAACCCTCACTTTGTGCACAACACTCACGCTTTTTCCTGTCATGCCGAACCCCAGCATTCATCTGAGAACCCCAGATGCAACTCCAGGTAGCTTTGTCAAAATATTGTGGGATTTTACCCGCAGTACCATGGGTTCTACCCAGCCACCCCAGTACGAGCTGTTCAAATCGAGGATCACCCCATCCACCTCGGAATATTGGGCAGCAGTACACATTCCTCCTGTAGACCCCAACCAAGATCCAATACAAGTTTCCTTCGTGGGGAAATCTATGCCAACCCCACACTTGGCCATATAGGCTACTGCGAAAGAAGCGATTGCTCGTCTTCGATCCGCAGTACCCTATGCCCGCGAACGAGGATATTATTACTTTCTGAGTCGTGCAGCACCCGGAGAAGTAACATCTTTTCCCGGTGGACGTATTGAGAGAGACCCAGTTCTGGCCAACCTTATCCAGTACATCATTGCTCAAGAGCATTTAAACCAGCAAGTGATGGATTATCTCCAGAGCCTCGCAGGTTTAAATCCTCAGATTGCCATCGGCAGACCACTGAGACCCGACACGGAGAGACGCATACATCGACTGGTCAATCCACTGCCTCCAATTGAAGAAGAATGTATTCTTTTACCAGAGACATTTTATCAGGACTCCGCCCAGTTACCATTTTCATTTTAGACGTCACTACTGTATTTGTTCTTTGCAGCATTTATTTATGTGTGTGACTTATGCATAATACCCTGAGTTTGTACGACGAGTCAATTATTTGGCTTCTGCTAATGTGTGTAGTTTTTGTTGTGGTTTATGCTCCTTTAAATTAACTGTTTTTTTTCCTCGCAAAACCTTGGAGTGAGATTTTCTTTTCCCTGAGTTGCTACATCTACACTTTCTCACGACGTGGATTATTTAATTTCACTCAGCACCATGCGCAGACTCACAACCATAATCATTCGGACATATACACTGTTTGCAAAATTTTGCAACGGTGTTACATCCAGCTAATCACCCCCTAACAATAGTTAGCACCCGACACACTCCATCTACTCCTCATGATCACCACCACCGCGGAGAACCAACACCCGAGCCGCAGCATCGCGATACTCGTCGAAGATTATCGCGCACAGGAGCACAGAG
Source organism: Triticum aestivum (assembly GCF_018294505.1). Classification (NCBI taxonomy): domain Eukaryota; kingdom Viridiplantae; phylum Streptophyta; class Magnoliopsida; order Poales; family Poaceae; genus Triticum; species Triticum aestivum. The sequence continues at coordinate 619,550,925 of NC_057798.1, forward strand.
AGCCCCAGCAGCGTCGCCAGCCCTCCGCATATCAGGATCACAAACCAGTCCGGCATCGCCTCCGCCATTAGAGCCTCGACCAAGCTTCTGTAAGCAGTAATGGAGAAAGAAGGAGGAGGAGAAGTGAGGCCAGGTGTGAGGAAGAAGAGAGAGGCACCCCGGCCGTTTTTATAGCTCGAGCTCGGTGTACGGTGGGCGAAGTCCACCAACGCTGCTCGTCGCCTATCGCCGGTGTTCGGAGTCGAATCCGCGAGCAGTGCCGACAGCGCGCTGGCCCGCGAGGTGAGTGCACGCTGCACCGGCAGCTAGCACGCCGCGCACTACCACGGTACGGCCTAAATGCCCTACACACTAGGCGTCGCTGGTGGAGAAAGCGCGCGGGAGAGAGAGGAGGAAGAAAGGGCCAGAGGGAGAAGAAGAGGAGACTGACAGTGGACCCCGGGTCCACCTGTCGGCCAGAGAGAGCACTGTGCTCTCGGGTACAATCAGTGTATATCTAAATTTAGGAGTTATCCTAAATTTATATCCAGCATAGAAATCGCCCGTTTTTGTCCCGGACCGTAGACTTTTCCGCGCAGCCCCAGTTTTTCACACTGTGGTTTTTCACCACTTATTGCCCCCTCACTGTAGCCACATCTTTATTGCGTAAATTATTTTCTTAACACCACTTTTAGCAAATCTCGAGGACGAGATTTTTCTTAAGGGGGTTAGTATTGTGACACCCCAAAATTTTGGCCTTGTTTTAAGGGAATAAAATTTTGCCAGGATTTAAAACTTTGAATTTTTGAGCTCCATTTTGATTTTTTGTTTAAATCATTTCCTTCCCTGTTATGATGAGTTTTTCCCAAAAAGAAAACTTTTCAAAAATGTTGTTGGACTTGTTTAACCTCTCAAGAAAAACTTTCCCTTTTCCAGTCTAACTAATTAACTAATTTAGTTGCTTGATCATTATTTTCTTGAAAAGGGTTTTTCTATGGTTAAATGACCATATTTGAACTGCAACCATTTGATAAATTCACTTAAAATTCCCATAAAAATTTGGAGATGTCGTGTGATGTTTTTAAATCACTTTTATGCAAAAATATATTTCATTCATGAAATATTTTGAGCCCTACACTCAATATTTTCTTCTCTGGTCCAGAGTGCATTTTGCACTACAACCTATTTAAATATTTCTTTAAAACTTCTACCAAAATTAAGGGAGGTCAGTAGGAGCCTATTGTTTCACTTTGTGCAAAAACCTATTTATGTTCTTTGAAAAATTTGAGTGAATCAACCTCATCTTCATTCTGGACCAACTTGATGGTTTGTACAGCAACCATGTTTTTACTTGCTCTTTAACCCTTGATTATTTCTACTACTTGTAGTCCCCCATGTTAAACCCTTAAGTCCAGGAGCATGCACCTTTTGGGTCATTTTTGGTTCATGAAATAATGTCAATTATTTCCTGTCCAGAATTGAAATTCTGCTAAAGTTACACTAACAAGTTTCTGCTTTTGGCCAAATAACCTCACCACTCCCTCTTTCATCCACAGAGACACTGATCTGGAGATTTTTGCCACTCCAAGAAATGCCTAAGTGCCCTTGGCATTTTGTCAAACACCTGGTGTGCATGGCCAGTTTTGACATGATTTTGTCTTTGCATTGTGACCTTGCACCTCGGTTCATACTAGCATGTCCACTAGGATTCCAGTTGCTCCTAACCTGGGTCTGTTAATTGCCAGCCTCAACCGCGACCTCTAGCATGACATGGCATTTCGTCGAGCACGTTCCGTGTGTGCACTGGGCGCGCCCAGAGCGCGCATATTGCAGCCACGCGGCCGAGCCGACACGCTGGCCCCCACGGCTTTGGCCCGCTCTGCAGAACCTCGCCACACGCTCCCCTTCTCTCAGCTACGCGCCAAGCAGCCCCGCCGCGCCCGACAGGCCAAACTCTAGCCGCCGCCGTCGCCCGATAGCCTCTGGCCATGTCGGTGCCGCCCAAGCCACTCCCACTCGCCACCTGCCCCTGGAGCAGTGCACTCTCGTCCACTAGCTCTTGCCGTCGTCCCCAGCCACGCCACGTTGCCCTGCAAGCTACAGCGAGGCGGTTAGCCGGATAGCTTATCCGGCCGCCGCGGAACCGACCTCGACGAGCTATAACAGGAGGCCCCCGAGCCACCCCGGGCACGCAGGAAGCCTTAGAGTGCTCCCCTAGTCCTCCCATGGCAGCCAATCGACTCGGGGAAGGTCTTCTTCCCCATCTCCGGCAACGGCAGCCGCCACCACTGCCCCGGCCAATTCGGCACCACCAGGGCCTCCCACTCTCCGTTCTCTCCACCAAGAACCCCCTCATCCTCCCGTAAACCTTCCCCCTACTCCATTTCGATCGAGAACCACCGCCGCCCCGAAAACCACTTTCCCCGAAGCTTTCCTCTGCCGAGGAGCTCGCCGCCGGCAGCTCACCCCGTCCCCGCCGACCCAATGACTACCGCGAGGGCCGCCTCAACCTTGCGGATCCATCCCCACCCTCGGGGGCCCGCGAGGAGCAGCCAAACGCCGGCGACGATCGCCGGAGCCCCGCTCCGCTCGGGCAAAGGAGGGAGACGACGCGCAGCGACTGGTCAAACCTGACCAGTGGGCCAGGCAGGCCCACTGTCAGTGACACCCCACACCGTCCACGTGGTTAAGTGGAGGCGTAAAGCCTCAAGTACGCCTCCTCCGTACCGAAAGCGTATCTCTATCTGAACCGTTTTCTTTTCTGTTTTATTTTAAATAACAGATTTGACCAAAATCTTTGACTGGCTATAACTTTTTAAATATAACTCCAAATGAGTTGATTCTTTTTCCTACCTTCCTTAAATTTGGTCTAGTTTATATTAAGATTTATTTGAAAAAATTTCAAACAACTTTTTGGTTCTGTTTTTGAAATATGTGTTAATTCAAGTATTTTTTTTTAAATAGGATTTTGGGAGAGAGAAGAAGATTTCAAAAGTTTTGGAGAGCACCTCACCCCTCCACAACATTGAAGGCAAGCATTCTGAACCCCGGCATAATATTTTTGGTGTGATCGTTGATACATTTATAACACCACCGCATTTCGAAGGACTTGTTATTTCATGTGATATGATCATATGCATGGGTGCATGTTGTTGATTCCCATGCTGTTGGAAATGGATTCACTTGTGATGATAATCACCCTCATATGCCTTGCATGTATACCGGCAGGAACCCGGGAAAAACCTCTGCCTTGGATAGGCTTGAGTTTGTCGCCGGTCTCCGTCGGGACGGTTATGTCTGGTATGGCATGGTAAGGCGATATGAGAGGTGACTCTGATGGATGAAATATATTCGTCATGCTAATCATGCAGGGAATACTTGAACCTCCTGACTCGACCGTAGATCGAGTCTTGTTCCAGTAACCCCCATATTTGTTTCGTACTACCACTCGTCTCTACAGCAAGTAGAGTACGGTTCAGTAAGTTGTCAACCTCTTTCCAGCACACACCGTACAGAGAGGCCATGGTGGAAGATACTGGTTGTAGCTGGTAGGCAGGCCACCTGGTCCGGGGGCATGGGTGTTTCCGGTTGGGACCGAGAGGGGAGGCCACCCCTTAGAGCGCGCGATATAAATTTGATCCCATGCTACGCGAGGTTGTAGCCTCCCCACTTAGAGTTTGCTTAACAGGTGTCGTGGGTGATTCCAGACACGTGTGAGATAAGCTGGTGTGTGCAAGTTAGGTGTGTTTTCAACAAAAAGATCGTAGACGGAATTAGTCCTGCTGGACTAGAGAAATCCGTTACTCGTGAGTAAAGAGTACACCCTCTGCAGAGAATAAACCTATTCGAATAGTCGTGTCCATGGTTAAGGATTACAGTCTGGGATGGGTCAGGTGTCGGTCTAGCGTCGGTCTTCGGAGGTGAAACGGTTAACCAGGAATGGAATTACTACTCGTGACTTGTGATATCTATGGTTATTATTGTTGACTAACCCGTGATATTATTACCAAATATCTCTAGGATGGTTCTACCTCCGGGATATTCACTATGATCATTTCTTTTAAAGCCCTTTATGTGGTGTCGCCCAGACGCCCGACTGTGGCATTTCTTTTAAAGCCCTTTATGTGGCGTCGCTCAGACGCCCAACTGTGGCATTTCTTTTAAAGTCCTTTATGTGGCGTCGCTCAGACGCCCGACTGTGGCATTACTTGTTATTTGTTTCATAAGTTTTTATACTACCATGTTATTGCAATTTTATAAATAACTTGCTTGCACGCATCAGAGTTTCATTTATCTATTGTGACTGACATCATGAGCATAAAATATTTTCAGCACATCATTGTTATATTATACCTGTGTTCGTAATGTTTGCGAGTACATTCAAAGTACTCACTGGCTTGTCCCTGGCTATTGTCTTGGCCAGATTTTTCTTGCACGGAGAGGAGCAACGCGATGCCAGCCCTGGAAACCACTCAATGGAGATAGCAGCCTCGCGAAGATAGGAATTTAACCTGGTCAGCTGTTCCCGTGGGAAATGGAGTCCCATAGACACTGATGTTTCACAACCCGCTTCCGCCATCAACCACTAGAAACCATTTGTTGTACTCACAGGCCAGAATGGTCTTGTACTACATATTTTGTATTTTGCTTGGAATTTCTGTATCAAGTTGGAGCCTCATCAGCTAACAGTAATCCTGGGGCTGATGAGCACGACGGTCTTTTCTGGAATTTATTACCCGGAAAAACCGGTCGCGACAGACTTGGTATCAGAGCCAGGCTGACCATTGGCTAATCCTATCTTAGCCAGGTCAATAAACTTAGGCAAACCAACCCACTAGACCTTAACCAAACCCCAGCCAAGCTTCTCGTGCAAGATAGCCACACAGTGACCCAACACTTTTGGCAGTCGGTGCCCAACCTATTAACCTAACTTGTCACTCATGTGCCAGTGACCGGCCCTAAATAGTCCTTTCTCGCAAGCGTTCGAAGGAAGATTCCGTCCCCTTTTTCCTATAAAAAGGGCGCGCTAACACCAAACCAGCACAACACAGCCGCTACCCCAAACCGAGCCACAATGCCTGGACCTATAGTGCACAACGAAACCACAGCAACCAACCTTGGAGGTTTTGTGACCATCCTCGCAAACCTCACCCGTCGTGCCTACGCGTTAGAGGAGCCACCAGAATATGTTGTGTATCAAGGACCCATGAGCGGTGAAGACCGCCAATTCTGGGCCACTATGCACATTTACGGTAGGAGTCTAGCACCCGAGCGTCCCTACCGGTTCACCGGAAGAACAACTTCCTTTGAGCCACAAGCCATCCAGCTAGCCGCTCGAGAGGCTATAGTTCATCTCAGGCACTTGTCGCCCAGAGTTAACTGTCGCTCGTTCCACTACTATCCCAGACGTGAAGGGTATGGTAGACCACCCCAAGTTGCCAATGGAGATCACGAGACGGACACCGCATTGTTGCACCTAGTGCGCTATGTAAGTGCACTAGAGGCACTGTTCGACCAGATCACTATTGATCTAATCGCAGCTCGTGGAGAGCTGGTTTGTCGAGCCCCGGCGAGAGAAGAAAACGAGCCCAACACCGACAACCCAGTCGTGCTGTTTGGACAACCGATCGAGACCTCGAGATCTGCCCTAGCCATCGGCCAAGGTGCTGCGATAACCCCAGAAGTGCTTCGTCGCATATTGGGAGCACACTCCAACGGGGTTGTGGCCAACAATCCCCGCGATGGTCATCATCACTACCCTGACCCTGCAGTTCCTCCGCCATCTCCGACTAATCCCGGCAGAGAGACACGTGGAGAAGCCTCGACATCCACCAGGCACGCCTGTTTAGACATAAACGAGGTAGACTAAGCCGTATGAGTAGCACCAGGTTTCAATGTATCCTCGCTTTGTAATCACGCGACCGTGTATATTAACGCAGCCTGTCGTTGTGCCTCTGTCTTAATAGTAGCCTTGCATATTTGGTCAGCGCATAGCTGCATATTTTTCCGGGCACAACTACCAAAACCAACCCGACGACAACCACAGTAACGCGTTTTTTTATGAGATATTTGTATCTCTGACACTGACCCGACCCTTGGAGCTAAGCTGGCAAATTTTTACCTTTCACCACGGTAAAACGATCCGGCTCCATTGCTATATAAAGGCCACCTTGTGACCTTACCCAGCAACCCTCACTTTGTGCACAACACTCACGCTTTTTCCTGTCATGCCGAACCCCAGCATTCATCTGAGAACCCCAGATGCAACTCCAGGTAGCTTTGTCAAAATATTGTGGGATTTTACCCGCAGTACCATGGGTTCTACCCAGCCACCCCAGTATGAGCTGTTCAAATCGAGGATCACCCCATCCACCTCGGAATATTGGGCAGCAGTACACATTCCTCCTGTAGACCCCAACCAAGATCCAATACAAGTTTCCTTCGTGGGGAAATCTATGCCAACCCCACATGTGGCCATAGAGGCTGCTGCGAAAGAAGCGATTGCTCGTCTTCGATCCGCAGTACCCTATGCCCGCGAACGAGGATATTATTACTTTCCGAGTCGTGCAGCACCCGGAGAAGTAACATCTTTTCCCGGTGGACGTATTGAGAGAGACCCAGTTCTGGCCAACCTTATCCAGTACATCATTGCTCAAGAGCATTTAAACCAGCGAGTGATGGATTATCTCCAGAGCCTCGCAGGTTTAAATCCTCAGATTGCCATCGGCAGACCACTGAGACCCGACATGGAGAGACGCATACATCGACTGGTCAATCCACTGCCTCCAATTGAAGAAGAATGTATTCCTTTAACAGAGACATTTTATCAGGACTCCGCCCAGTTACCATTTTCATTTTAGACGTCACTACTGTATTTGTTCTTTGCAGCATTTATTTATGTGTGTGACTTATGCGTAATACCCTGAGTTTGTACGACGAGTCAATTATTTGGCTTCTGCTAATGTGTGTAGTTTTTGTTGTGGTTTATGCTCCTTTAAATTAACTGTTTTTTTTCCTCGCAAAACCTTGGAGTGAGATTTTCTTTTCCCTGAGTTGCTACATCTACACTTTCTCACGATGTGGATTATTTAATTTCACTCAGCACCACGCGCAGACTCACAACCATAATCATTCGGACACATACACTGTTTGCAAAATTTTGCAACGGTGTTACATCCAGCTAATCACCCCCTAACAACAGTTAGCACCCGACACACTCCATCTACTCCTCATGATCACCACCACCGCGGAGAACCAACACCCGAGCCGCAGCATCGCAATACTCATCGAAGATTATCGCGCACAGGAGCACAGAGAGCCCCAGCAGCGCCGCCAGCCCTCCGCATATCAGGATCACAAACCAGTCCGGCATCGCCTCCGCCATTAGAGCCTCGACCGAGCTTCTGTAAGCAGTAATGGAGAAAGAAGGAGGAGGAGAAGTGAGGCCAGGTGTGAGGAAGAAGAGAGAGGCACCCCGGCCGTTTTTATAGCTCGAGCTCGGTGTACGGTGGGCGAAGTCCACCAACGCCGCTCGTCGCCGATCGCCGGTGTTCGGAGTCGAATCCGCGAGCAGTGCCGACAGCGCGCTGGCCCACGAGGTGAGTGCACGCTGCACCGGCAGCTAGCACGCCGCGCACTACCACGGTACGGCCTAAATGCCCTACACACTAGGCGTCGCTGGTGGATAAAGCGCGCGGGAGAGAGAGGAGGAAGAAAGGGCCAAAGGGAGAAGAAGAGGAGACTGACAGTGGACGCCAGGTCCACCTGTCGGCCAGAGAGAGCACTGTGCTCTCGGGTACAATCAGCGTATATCTAAATTTAGGAGTTATCCTAAATTTATATCCAGCATAGAAATCGCCCGTTTTTGTCCCGGACCGTAGACTTTTCCGCGCAGCCCCAGTTTTTCACACTGTGGTTTTTCACCACTTATTGCCCCCTCACTGTAGCCACATCTTTATTGCGTAAATTATTTTCTTAACACCACTTTTAGCAAATCTCGAGGACGAGATTTTTCTTAAGGGGGTTAGTATTGTGACACCCCAAAATTTTGGCCTTGTTTTAAGGGAATAAAATTTTGCCAGGATTTAAAACTTTGAATTTTTGAGCTCCATTTTGATTTTTTGTTTAAATCATTTCCTTCCCTGTTATGATGAGTTTTTCCCAAAAAGAAAACTTTTCAAAAATGTTGTTGGACTTGTTTAACCTCTCAAGAAAAACTTTCCCTTTTCCAGTCTAACTAATTAACTAATTTAGTTGCTTGATCATTATTTTCTTGAAAAGGGTTTTTCTATGGTTAAATGACCATATTTGAACTGCAACCATTTGATAAATTCACTTAAAATTCCCATAAAAATTTGGAGATGCCGTGTGATGTTTTTAAATCACTTTTATGCAAAAATATATTTCATTCATGAAATATTTTGAGCCCTACACTCAATATTTTCTTCTCTGGTCCAGAGTGCATTTTGCACTACAACCTATTTAAATATTTCTTTAAAACTTCTACCAAAATTAAGGGAGGTCAGTAGGAGCCTATTGTTTCACTTTGTGCAAAAACCTATTTATGTTCTTTGAAAAATTTGAGTGAATCAACCTCATCTTCATTCTGGACCAACTTGATGGTTTGTACAGCAACCATGTTTTTACTTGCTCTTTAACCCTTGATTATTTCTACTACTTGTAGTCCCCCATGTTAAACCCTTAAGTCCAGGAGCATGCACCTTTTGGGTCATTTTTGGTTCATGAAATAATGTCAATTATTTCCTGTCCAGAATTGAAATTCTGCTAAAGTTACACTAACAAGTTTCTGCTTTTGGCCAAATAACCTCACCACTCCCTCTTTCATCCACAGAGACACTGATCTGGAGATTTTTGCCACTCCAAGAAATGCCTAAGTGCCCTTGGCATTTTGTCAAACACCTGGTGTGCATGGCCAGTTTTGACATGATTTTGTCTTTGCATTGTGACCTTGCACCTCGGTTCATACTAGCATGTCCACTAGGATTCCAGTTGCTCCTAACCTGGGTCTGTTAATTGCCAACCTCAACCGCGACCTCTAGCATGACATGGCATTTCGTAGAGCACGTTCCGTGCGTGCACTGGGCGCGCCCAGAGCGCGCATATTGCAGCCACGCGGCCGAGCCGACACGCTGGCCCCCACGGCTTTGGCCCGCTCTGCAGAACCTCGCCACACGCTCCCCTTCTCTCAGCTTCGTGCCAAGCAGCCCCGCCGCGCCCGACAGGCCAAACGCTAGCCGCCGCCGTCGCCCGACAGCCTCTGGCCATGTCGGTGCCGCCCAAGCCACTCCCACTCGCCACCTGCCCCTGGAGCAGTGCACTCTCGTCAACTAGCTCTTGCTGTCGTCCCCAGCCACGCCACGTTGCCCTGCAAGCTACAGCGAGGCGGTTCGCCGGAGAGCTTATCCGGCCGCCACGGAACCGACCTCGACGAGCTATAAAAGGAGGCCCCCGAGCCACCCCGGGCACGCAGGAAGCCTTAGAGTGCTCCCCTAGTCCTCCCATGGCAGCCAATCGACTCGGGGAAGGTCTTCTTCCCCATCTCCGGCAATGGCAGCCGCCACCACTGCCCCGGCCAATTCGGCACCACCAGGGCCTCCCACTCTCCGTTCTCTCCACCAAGAACCCCCTCATCCTCCCGTAAACCTTCCCCCTACTCCATTTCGATCGAGAACCACCGCCGCCCCGAAAACCACTTTCCCCGAAGCTTTCCTGCGCCGAGGAGCTCGCCGCCGGCAGCTCACCCTGTCCCCGCCGACCCAACAACTACCGGGAGGGCCGCCTCAACCTTGCGGATCCATCCCCACCCTCGGGGGCCCGCGAGGAGCAGCCAAACGCCGGCGACGATCGCCGGAGCCCCGCTCCGCTCGGGCAAAGGAGGGAGACGACGCGCGGCGACTGGTCAAACCTGACCAGTGGGCCAGGCAGGCCCACTGTCAGTGACACCCCGCACCGTCCGCGTGGTTAAGTGGAGGCGTAAAGCCTCAAGTACGCCTCCTCCGTACCGAAAGCGTATTTCTATCTGAACCGTTTTCTTTTCTGTTTTATTTTAAATAACAGATTTGACCAAAATCTTTGACTGGCTATAACATTTTAAATATAACTCCAAATGAGTTGATTCTTTTTCCTACCTTCCTTAAATTTGGTCTAGTTTATTTTAAGATTTATTTGAAAAAAATACAAACAACTTTTTGGTTCTGTTTTTGAAATATGTGTTAATTCAAGTATTTTTTTTAAATAGGATTTTGGGAGAGAGAAGAAGCTTTCAAAAGTTTTGGAGAGCACCTCACCCCTCCACAACATTGAAGGCAAGCATTCTGAACCCCGGCATAATATTTTTGGTGTGATCGTTGATACATTTATAACACCACCGCATTTCAAAGGACTTGTTATTTCATGTGATATGATCATATGCATGGGTGCATGTTGTTGATTCCCATGCTGTTGGAAATGGATTCACTTGTGATGATAATCACCCTCATATGCCTTGCATGTATACCGGCAGGAACCCGGGAAAAACCTCTGCCTTGGGTAGGCTTGAGTTTGTCGCCGGTCTCCGTCGGGACGGTTATGTCTGGTATGGCATGGTAAGGCGATATGAGAGGTGACTCTGATGGATGAAATATATTCGTCATGCTAATCATGCAGGGAATACTTGAACCTCCTGAGTCGACCGTAGATCGAGTCTTGTTCCAGTAACCCCCATATTTGTTTCGTACTACCACTCGTCTCTACAGCAAGTAGAGTACGGTTCAGTAAGTTGTCAACCTCTTTCCAGCACACACCGTACAGAGAGGCCATGGTGGAAGATACTGGTTGTAGCTGGTAGGCAGGCCACCTGGTCCGGGGGCATGGGTGTTTCCGGTTGGGACCGAGAGGGGAGGCCACCCCTTAGAGCGCGCGATATAAATTTGATCCCATGCTATGCGAGGTTGTAGCCTCCCTACTTAGAGTTTGCTTAATAGGTGTCGTGGGTGATTCCAGACACGTGTGAGATAAGCTGGTGTGTGCAAGTTAGGTGTGTTTTCAACAAAAAGACCGTAGACGGAATTAGTCCTGCTGGACTAGAGAAATCCGTTATTCGTGAGTAAAGAGTACACCCTCTGCAGAGAATAAACCTATTCGAATAGCCGTGTCCATGGTTAAGGATTACAGTCTGGGATGGGTCAGGTGTCGGTCTAGCGTCGGTCTTCAGAGGTGAAACGGTTAACCAGGAATGGAATTACTACTCGTGACTTGTGATATCTATGGTTATTATTGTTGACTAACCCGTGATATTATTACCAAATATCTCTAGGATGGTTCTACCTCCGGGATATTCACTATGATCATTTCTTTTAAAGCCCTTTATGTGGTGTCGCCCAGACGCTCGACTGTGGCATTTCTTTTAAAGCCCTTTATGTGGCGTCGCTCAGACGCCCAACTGTGGCATTTCTTTTAAAGCCCTTTATGTGGCATCGCTCAGACGCCCGACTGTGGCATTACTTGTTATTTGTTTCATAAGTTTTTATACTACCATGTTATTGCAATTTTATAAATAACTTGCTTGCATGCATCAGAGTTTCATTTATCTATTGTGACTGACGTCATGAGCATAAAATATTTTCAGCACATCATTGTTATATTATACCTGTGTTCATAATGTTTGCGAGTACATTCAAAGTACTCACTGGCTTGTCCCTGGGTATTGTCTTGGCCAGATTTTTCTTGCACGGAGAGGAGCGACGCAATGCCAGCCATGGAAACCACTCAATGGAGATAGCAGCCTCGTGAAGATAGGAATTTAACCTGGTCAGCTGTTCCCGTGGGAAATGGAGTCCCATAGACACTGATGTTTCACAACCCGCTTCCGCCATCAACCACTAGAAACCATTTGTTGTACTCACAGGCCAGAATGGTCTTGTACTACATATTTTGTATTTTGCTTGGAATTTCTGTATCAAGTTGGAGCCTCATCAGCTAACAGTAATCCTGGGGCTGATGAGCACGACGGTCTTTTCTGGAATTTATTACCCGGAAAAACCGGTCGCGACACCAGCTGGAGGCACGGTCGGTTCCTGCCAATAGGTTGGTGGAGGAGAGGAGTCGAGCATTGCTCGGGCGCGCCTTCTCCCGCGTCTTCAGTCATCTCCGGAACATGGACCCTCACTTCGATTTTGACACTGCCATCGCCCCAGTCCCCCAGGCCGTCCGAGACGACCTGGCATATTGGGTGGAAGACAACGTGGACGCCCTTGTCAGGGCCTTCTCTTCAGATAATGACGGCGTGATTGTGGCCGCCGACGAGGGTGGCGTGGTGAACGGCCCTGACGCCGCTGGTGGCAACGCGGAGGGCGATGGCGAGGCCAGCGACGCCAGCGACAGCTCAGGCGGCGCTCCTGAGGATGCATTGGGGGATTTATCTGACTGATAGCACGCCGATCCTGTTTCCTTATCCTGCATGAATAGAACTCAGGCTTTTGCCCCGAGGGTTGTGAGAGCATTTTGGGAGGGGGTGCCCCTCATGTAAAACCGATGTTTTTTAACGCACTAGTCAATGCTACATTGCTCATAGGCCCGTGCCAAGTGGTTGGCTAGGTGACGAGCCGGCTGGTTAGTTTACCTTTGCCTTGAGTGAACCTTGAGATAACTCGTTGGAGGCCGTGGCGCCCCGTACGCCTCCTGATTGAATCCGTGGGATCTGCAGCGAGAAACCTCCTGAGAGGGTACGTCGGTGGCAGTCTAGGCTGCATGCAAGCTAGGCCTGACCTGGCTCGCGAGGGGCTCGCGAGGGAAGGCAGCTGAGGTGAGGTGGTGACCGAAATGCGAGATTGCTCGAACAAGACTAAACACCCCTTCCCCAAACACACACAAATCTCAAATTCGAGTCCAACTTAAATCCAGCGGGGGAAAGCAACAGCCAAGAGAAAAGCAATGAAAGCAAACAAAAGGCCGCGTCCGGCACCTAGTCTAGTCTTGGACGTCTTCTCACCAGTGCGGAGCTAAGTGCTGTCACTGGGCATGGGAGGGAGCCCCAAGGCCTGAGGCCGGCACCCCTGAGACTCCGGGGCATGTATAGCCCCACTCATTATTACGTGAGAGTGTCACGGGGCGGTGAGCTTCACAGGCACTGGGCCTTCTTCACAGGTACCGGCCTTGCTTCATATCACCAGACGAGGGCCCCGCCTTGCGCCTCACTCTAGTGCCATCAACGATGATCGGAAACCAGGACGCCGCTGATGGGGTAGAGCGGTCGCCAGCGGTTCCCCCGACGACCACGGGTCCTCCGCCAGGGGCAGGCCCTGAGGCACCTCCCCAGCGGAGGGCCTACCTCCTGGGAACGGCTTGCTCCGAATGCCACGGTGGTGATGTCGGATCTCGGCCCCTCTCCTGCAGCCCTCAATGCCCTCCTCCTGAGGGGTAGACTGCTGGAGCGGGGCAGCTGCTCGTTGTGGTGACCTGCACCTCCTGCGACCCATGATTAGTGTATACCTGCTCCTGAGGGATTAGTGGTACCCGATAATCGTCGCTCGCAGTGTGGCCGGCGGGGCCGTCCCGGGGTTCCTGGAAGAGCTCAGCTTCTAGCGCCTCGTCCCCCTAGCTTGGGCTGAGGAGCGAGCCTTGTTCGCCCTCGCGTGGGTGCCCCTGATCCATCATGTGGGGCACGTACTCCTCTACGGCCATCACCCCGAAGGCTGCGCCATAGGGCTCCACGTGCCATGCAGCTCTACTTGACGTGCCGGCCTGGTGATGGTAGCGCGGCGGCCCATGGGGACCGTGGGTCACGACGAGTCCTTCCTCACTAACGGGGAGCGTAGCCGGCGCCGCTGCCGGCCCTATGCTGACGGCTTCGCTGGTGTTGGAGTAGCTTTGGAGCCCACGGTTGCACGTGGGGGCCCGCGCGGGCCGCCCTGGGCCTGAGGCGGGAGCGGGGTGCAGAAGGGGTGAGCCCCCGAGGCAGCGAAGCCCAGGAGCTCCGCCACCTGCTCCAGCAGCACGTCGCGGCCGCCTTCCATCAGTCTGCACTGCAGCAGCTCTCGGGCCACCGTGAGCGCAGCCCTCGAGTTCGCCTGCTCCCGGCGGGAGTACGGCACCGTTGCCGCGTCGTGGTTGGAGGCCCTCACTGCCGACCGTGTCTGCCGTGGTGTCAGAGCCGTCGAGGTCTGTCCGCGTCGCCCACGGCCCGCAGCGCCCTGCGGACCGCGAGCTGCCCATGGCATGGGGTCGCCCGGGGCGAGCGGCTCTGCGCGGGCGGGCCAAGCCGCCCAAGGATCTGGGTTGCCCACCTGGTCGCCGGACATGGTGGTGACGATGCGACGGGACGCGAGGCAGCAGAAGGCAGATCCCGGCACACCCCTACTTGGTGCGCCAAATGTCGGATTTCGGGTTCCGGCAGACCCTTGAGGTTAGAACACAGGGGTGCGCGTGGAGATTCAACCCTCTACCGGCTCACTCCACGCCGAATCGCTAGGACCTAAACTACCAAACTGAATAGCACAAGGGACACAAGATTTATACTGGTTCAGGCCACCATTGTGGTGTAATACCCTACTCCAGTGTGTGGTGTGGTGGATTGCCTCTTGGGCTTGGTGATGAACAATACAAGGGGAGAACAGCCTCGCGAGGGTCTGTTCTTGGCTGGTGCGACGAACTGCTGGGAGGAGTTCAATCGCTCTATCTACTGGTTTCTTGGTGAGGATCCAGATGTCTCTACCCTGGGGGTGGCTATTCCTATTTATAGGCAAATGCCCTTGGCCTCTTCCCAAATATTGAGCGGGAAGGGCGCCAACAATTGGCCATTTTGAAGGGGAACAGTGGGTACACTTATCCTGACTAAAGTTGGTCCTCGCCTGTCAAAGGCTCTGGTGATGACGCCGGCTTGGGCTCCACAATGACTTCCTTCCGGCCGTTGGGCTGGTCTTGGTCTTGTTGCACCAAAATGGACGCCTTTGCTTGATGCTCTCGCCTGCGCTTGCTCCCTTTGCACCAAAGAGGAAAGGAGGACACTGCGCGGGCTGGCGCCTGACTGGCGCCCCTGGTCGTCATGGCTTGTGTCATGGGCACCTCGCGAGGTACCCCACCTTGAACTCTCCGCCTCCTCATGAGCCATCCTGACGAGGCCGTGCCTGAAGAAGCTCCTTGTCGTCCGCCCCGCGAGGCTTGGCCCCTCGCGAGGGTCTTGAGCTTGCGTTGATGAAGATTGGCTACGCTGGGCCTCCTTCGAGCCACGCCGCGGGCCGCAAGCAGGTAAGTCTGGGGACCCCCGTTCCCAGAACACCGACAACAACCTTGCCAAGGCCCAAAACCTTAGAATGTGAGGCATCACCCCACTCGACATTGGTGGGCATAGATGGAATCTTTTGCACGTCCACCACCAAGTCCTTGCTTCCGGTCATATGATTTGTTGCTCCACTATCGAACAACCATGATCCCCCACCGGAAGCAAACACCTACAAGAGATCAATGTTTGGTTTTAGGTACCCATTTAGTAATGGGTCCTTTGATGTTAGTAACAAGGGTCTTAGGAACCCAAATAGACCATTCAATGTACTCATAAGTAGAACCAACAAATTTGGCATAAACATGTCCATCACTAGCACGACACAACACATATGACGGGTTAAAGTCGCCGGCTTTGTTGGAGGAGATGGTTTTGCTCTTTTTGACATCAACGCCCTTCACTTTTTCCTTCTTCTCCTTAGGAGCACCCTCTCCCTCTTTCACAAAAGTTTGCTTGAGAGGAGGAGGACGATAGGTCTTGTCGTTCTTCTTCTTATTCTTGGACTTGGGGGCAAACCCAATTCCCTTCTTGGCCACAACTTCCTTTCGATTACTCAAAAGGTCGTTGAGGTTCTTCTCACCTTGAATGCAAGTCACAAGGCCTTTCTCAAGTTGATCCTTCAACTTGGCATTCTCCTCCACAAGATGCACATGCTCACAACATGGGTTAGTAGCATATGCATTATCAATTAACACCATATGAGGGAAGGTGGCCTTTTCCTTGGTTAGCTTAACTTGGAGTTGAGCATGAGACTCCTTGAGGTTAGCATGAGCACCCTTCAAGACCTTGTGGGCCTTGTCAAGTATCTCAAACTCCTCCTTGAGTCTAGCATGATCAACCCCAAGCTTAGCCTTCTCGGAAGTTAGCACACAAGACACGACAAGAGCATGATCAAGATCTTTCTTTAACTTAGCATGGTCATCGTTGTGTGACTCCTCAAGAGTCAAACTATGTCCACGCTCTTCCTCAAGAGCATTAGAGAGATCCGATATCTCATCGGCATAGTCACGACTATGACCATCCATCTTAGAGATGGTTTCTTCGTGAGCCTCGATCATGTCATTGGCCTCACCAAGTTGTTCCAAGAGAGCAACAAAGTGCTTCTTGGATTTGCCCTTGAGCTTACTCATAAAAGACTCAAATTCATTCACTTCCTCATCAGACTCATCATGTTCATCAATGCAATCCTCCAAGGAGGGATTAGTAATGATGGTGGTTTTGATGTTGGGGGTTACCTTGTTGGAAGCTTTAGCCATGAGGCACTTGGCGGCGATGTTCTCGATGGGTGAATCAAAAAGAGACACCCGGGGAGTGGTAGCAATGGCAACGGACGCCATGGCCATTGCTTCTCCATTTTCATCATCATCGTCATCCTCATTGTATTCTTCTTGAACCACCAACCCACGAGTAGGAGTCTTCTTGTTGAAGTTGTTCTTGTTGGGGAAGGACTTGGCTTTGTCTTTTCGGATGAACTTGCCACCATTGTCTTCCCGCTTCTCGTAAGGACAATCCGCAACGAAATGACTCACATTGCCACAGTTGAAGCAAGTTCCAACTCGTTGCTTGCACTTGAAGCCACTTGAGTTGTTCTTGTTGAAGTTGGGCCTTGTATTCTTCCTTCTCCAAAATTGTCTTGAAGCAAGAGCCATGTGCTCATGATAATCATATTTGGTGTCTTCGGGGTTGCTCTCCTCATCTTCCTCTTCTTCCTCTTCTTCCACACTAACCTTGGCCTTCAAAGCAAGGTTGGGCTTCTTTGCCCTTTGAGAAACGGAGCACTGCATTGTCGGCGGTCTTGTCCAAGATGCTCATTGCAACAAACTCATCCAACACTTCACTTGAGGTCATGGAGTGGAAGTCCGGTCTATGACGAATGACGGAGGACATGGCCTTGTTGTAGGGCATCATGGCCTTGAGGAACTTGCGCTTGATCCAATTGTCATCCGTGTCCTTGCTCCCATGATGTCGGAGTGAGACCGCGAGTTTGGTCACTCTTCGAAAGAGCTCACGTGGTTCTTCATCTTCTTTCATTGCAAACTCATCGGCCTCATCTTGTACCACTTCATAGTTTGAGCGTTGAATGCTAGCACTTCCTCGATAGAGAGACACAACGCATTTCCATGCGTCTTTGGCCATGGCATGAGGTTGAAGATGAGGGAGATCTTCGGGAAGGATTGCATCTTGGATGATGAAGAGAGCACTCTCATTGAATTGATTATCCACCACTTCTCTCGGGGTGAAGTTGCTTTGGTCATGTGGATAGAAACCTTCTTCAATGATTCTCCAAAGGTTAGTATTCACATGATTTAAATGACGCTTGAAGCGATACACCCAAGAATCAAAATCCTCATTTTTCACAATCTTAGGAGGAGGACCGGCATGATTTAAATGAGTAGAGGGAATCAGTCCTGCATAAATTGGAGGTTCCACATGGGCAAAGTTGTCGGTGCCATTTCTACCACTAGTAGAAGGACTCTTTTCACTGTTAGCTTCCCCTTGTCGGAGGTAGCATCCGTCACCTTGTTAGTGGGATCACCCACTTTCATTGGCGAGGTGGACAGTTTGAGTCCTTCAAGAAATTTAGTAAACATGCTTTCAATCTTGGTCGTCATGGAGTCTTTCAATGTGTCTAGAGCCACATTGAATTCCTCACGAGAGACCGAGGTTCCCCCATCAGCCGTAGACGAGATAGGATTCACAACGGAGTGCTCCTCCGCACCATCTGTGGTGTCAACCATACTCTTCGGACGGCAAAGTCCTTAATAAAGAGATGAGGCTCCGATACCAATTGAAAGGATCGATATGGTTGACTAGAGGGGGGGTGAATAGGCAACTAACAATTTTTAACTTTTCTTTACCAAATTAAAATTAGCATCAAAGTAGGTTGTCTAGATATGCAACTAGGTGAACAACCTATATGATGCAACAACAACAAGCACACGAGCAAGTAAGGGAAATAACACAAGTAAGCTTGCAAAAGTAAAGGCGTGAGATAACCAAGAGTGGAGCCGGTGGAGACGAGGATGTGTTACCGAAGTTCCTTCCTTTTGAGGGGAAGTACGTGTCCGTTGGAGCGGTGTGGAGGCACAATGCTCCCCAAGAAGCCACTAGGGCCACCGTATTCTCCTCACGCCCTCACACAATGTGAGATGCCGTGATTCCACTATTGGTGCCCTTGAAGGCGGCGACCGAACCTTTACAACCAAGGTTGGGGCAATCTCCACAACAATTGGAGGCTCCCAACAACACCATGAAGCTTCACCACAATGGAGTATGGCTTCGAGGTGACCTCAACCGTCTAAGGTGCTCAAACACCCAAGAGTAACAAGATCCGCTAGGGATAAGTGGGGGGAATCAAATCTCTCTTGGTGGAAGTGTAGATCGGGGCCTTGTCACCCAATCCCGAGCAAATCAACAAGTTTGATTGGCTAAGGAGAGAGATCGGGCGAAAATGGAGCTTGGAGCAACAATGGAGCTTAGAGGTGGAAGAGGTAGTCAACTAGAGGTAGGAGACGCCCCTTTTATAGTCATGGAAGAAATCCAACCGTTATCCACTTAGACCAGCATGCGACATGTGGTACTACCGTTCCAGGAGCGCGGTACTACCACAAGGCCACGCGGTACTACCGTGGGAGACCATGGTACTACAGCGGCAGCTGCAGAGACTATACCATAGGCAGAACTACCGCGAGCGTGGTACTACCGCACCCACCCGCGGTACTACCGCGAGGCAGGTAAGACTAAGTCCGGAAACGACATGGATGAATAAAAATACATCCGTGCCTACTTCCGCTGTCAAAGAGACGATGCAAACATCCGTCACGGTACTACCGTCCACAGGGCGCGGTACTACCGTGTGGGTGCGGATGTAAAAAATTACATCCGCCCCTACTACCGTGAAGCAACAGCACTAGGCCAGGGAACCACGGTACAACAGCTCGGGGTGAGGGGTACTACCGTGGGCACCCGGGGTACTACTGCCCTAGACGTGCGGTACTACCGTGTGGGCGCGGATGTAAAAAATTACATCTGCGCCTACTACCGCAACGCAGCGGTACTTGGCCTAGGAGCCACGGTACTACGACTCCGAGGGAGCGGTACTACCATGGGCTCCCGCGGTACTACCGCGCATGGGCACGGTACTACCGCGAGTGCCTGCGGTACTACCGCTCCAGGGAGCAGTACTACCGCAAGCTCAGCAATAGTAGTCCAGACACTCACATAGAGGATAGACGGGGAATGCTCCAAGGTGCAAGGGAAAGGAGGAGACAATGAAGAAAAAGTGTACGTGATGATTCCTCCTGAACCTTTCCGACACGGACCCCCTCTTAATAGTACGGCTCTCCTACGACTCAAATCCACCAAAAAGAAACATAGAACAACACCGTCTTCAATAGTCTTCAAGGGGCACCGAATCGTCTCGTTCCTAGTGATGAAGCGTCTGAGAAACTCAAGGCACACGATTAGTCCGCAAAAGAATTGTCATCAATCACCAAAACACCTAAGGGATAAATATGTCCTTACAACATGCGTATCAGAAAGGATGCTGAACTAAGATTGTGGAGACAGTCTGATCCTTATGCTGTGAGGAGGAGGACAGCAGTTGATTACAGGTTTCACAAAGGGTCAACAAGACTTTTATGAAACTATTTTGCTTGACAAGAAGCCCATTGTCTATGACATGAGATGGGTGGATTCGGAATACATAAAGGAAGAAGAAGATCACTATCCAGGTGTTTATGACAGCTTCAAGGCATGTGGAGTTGACAAATTTGTTTGGCAGAAGCTCACCAAATGGATGCAGTTTTACTCCACTGCCCACTTCTATCCATATGGAAGGATAGTTTGGATGTCAGAAGGTACTAGGTACCAATCCACCATTGAGGAATGAGCCAAGCTGATAAATGCCCCTGAGGAACGTGAAGATGACTTGGATGTGTATGCCACCAAGAAGAAGGACCACAACATATGGCAAACATGTACAAAGAGATCTTAGATAAGGCTTTGGAGACTCACAAGCTTGGATCTATACATTTCTTGTTGTCTGGTCTGCCTACAATCAACATAATGCTTAGGCACACTCTGCTACCCAAGTCAGGAGATCACAAGATGATCAGAGGGCATTCTATCAACCTGCTACAGCTATTTGATATCCCTCAGAAGTTCAAGGTTATGAGTTTGATTGTAGAAACGATCAAGAGGACTGCTGCTGACCAAAAGAGAAGTTGTGGGTATGCTCCACACATTCAGGAGTTCATCAACTCCAAGATGGGCACAGGAACATATCTATTGGATAAGGAGCATCTACCCTTACATCCAGATTTTGAAGACAACACTGTAGTGATGAATGAGGAGAAACCATCATCAGTTCAAGCACAGGAGAAGAGAGCCAAAGCAAAGGCTGAGAAAGCTGCCAAGATGCGAAGTGTTGAAGAGGCATCTCAAGTTTTCCTAAAGAGCAAGCAAGATAAACTTGGATATCTGATCCAGTCTACACTGAGGATTGAGAAGATCATAGAAACCAGGAGAGCTTGGAGAGGATCATAGAAACCTAATTTTATGATCTTGATCTGAAGGTAACTGAGATTCAAACAGCAGTTGAGCAGCTTCAAGACGAAGCAGAAGAGAAGAGAGGCAAGGAAACTATGGATGCATTTGAGCGAGTGCCTAGAGGACAGAGGTCTGCTGCAGTGCTAATGAGAGATTCTAGAGCAACAACATTGGCACCAGCATCAGCAACTACAGCTCCAGTGCCACCTCCAGCAGCCACTCCACCGGCTCCAACTACATCAACAGATGTCTTCGTCCTTGGAGTTCTCTCTACACCACCTCCCGAAGACCAAGCCTGAGAGACGCATAGCACTATGCATATTTGAACTTTTTGGTAACTTGTTGCCAAAGGGGGAGAAGTATGTATAGATCATAGGCTTTGAGAGAGTGTTTTGCTTCTTTGCCTTTGGTTGAACTTTTTATTGCATGAGATACTTTATTATGTCCTTGTGAGATACTTGTGTGACCATGTGATTGATCATATGTTACCTTAATGCTTGTTTGGATGACATTATCTTTTACATCTCATATATTATTATTCACTTGCTTGGTGATGAGTGCATGCTTTTAATTTCTATCATTTTGAGCGCTCCACCAAGATGTATGTAACATGGAAGAGTAACCAATGATCCTAATCCGTTGTGCATTTGCATTCAAAAGCAAATTTTAAATAATACACAAATTTAGGGGGAGCTCTTGCTTATCACATACTTCTCAAAGCGACGATGTTTTTCAATCTTATTATCATTTGTCAAAGCTTTGATCTATATGTTGTCATCAATTACCAAAAAGGGGGAGATTGAAAGTGCAACTATCCCTGGGTGGTTTTGGTAATTCCTAACAACATATAGCTCATTGAGCTAATGCTATTTCAAGATAAATATTTCAGGAAAGCTCAATGTTTGGCATGGCATGGATTAGAAAGTGGACCCCTCAAAATGCTAAGGACACATGTTGGCTCAAGCTCAAGACTCCACGTTTTCTATTTTAGTGATCCAAGATCACATTGAGTCCATAGGAAAGCCAATACTATTAAAAGGGGATGAGGTGTTACTTAATGGCTTGCTTGCTCAAAATGCTTAGTGATATGCTCCAAAACCCTCAACTACTTCCTCATATCCACATATGTCCCAAACCAAAAGTCAAACTCGGCCTCACCGAAATTTACTATCCGGCACCACCGAGTTCACTTGACATAGCCACTGCCACACACCCTAGTCACTTTGGTATCACCGACAGGGATCTCGGTCTCACCGAGATGGGATTGCAACCTCTCTGTTTCCCTTCGTAACGTTTTGGTCAACTGAGATGAGTGATCGGTCCCACCGAGATTGCAATGCAAACTCTCTATTTCCCCTTCGTAACATTTCGGTCTAACCAAGATGAGTGAATCGGTCCCACCGAGTTTGCCTGACCAACTCTCTATTTACTTATTACCAAAATCGGTCCCACCGAGTTTGTGTAATCGGTCTCACCGAGATTACGTTCTGCCCTAACCCTAATGGAATCGGTCCCACCGAGTTGACATGTCGGTCCCACCGAAAATCCTAACGTTCACATTTTGAACTAAATCAGTCTGACTGAGTTTACTGATTCGGTCCCACCGAGTTTGGTGATTTGTGTGTAATGATTAGATTTTGTGTGGAGGCTATATATACCCCTCCACCCACTCTTCATTCGTGGAGAGAGCCATCAGAACATGCCTACACTTCCAGGATACATTTTCTGAGAGAGAACCACCTACACTTGTGTTGAGGTCAAGACACTCCATTCCAACCATATAAATCTTGATCTCTAGCCTTCCCCAAGTTGCTTTCCACTCAAACCATCTTTCCACAAAATCCAATCCTATGAGAGAGAGCTGAGTGTTGGGGATACTATCATTTGAAGCACAAGAGCAAGGAGTTCTTCATAAACACACCATCTATTACCTTTTGGAGAGTGGCGTCTCCTAGATTGGCTAGGTGTCACTTGGGAGCCCCCGTCAAGATTGTGGAGTTGAACCAAGGAGTTTGTACGGGCAAGGAGATCGCCTACTTCATGAAGATCTACCCTAGTGAGGCAAGTCCTTCGTGGGCGATGGCCATGGTGGGATAGACAAGGTTGCTTCTTCGTGGACCCTTCGTGGGTGGGGCCCTCCGTGGACTCGTGCAACCGCTACCCTTCGTGGGTTTAAGTCTCCATCAACATGGATGTACAATAGCACCACCTATTGGAACCACGGATGAAAAATCTCCGTGTCTACATTGCGTTTGCTCCCTCCAAACTCCTCCCTTTACCTTCATATGCAATTGTTTTACATTCCGCTGCTATACTCTTAGAATTGCATGTGTAGGTTGATTACTTGACTTGTGCTAAGTTGTTAAAATCTGCCAAAACTTAAAATTCGGAAAAGGCTAAATTTTTATTTGGTCAAGTAGGCTAATCACCCCTCCTCTAGACATACTTTCGACCCTACATGCAGTTTGACCGATAAAGATCTGCGTAGAATATGTAGGAGCCAATATGAGCATCCAGGTTCCGCTATTGGTTATTGACCAGAGATGTGTCTCGGTCATGTCCACATAGTTCTCGAACCCGTAGGGTCCACACGCTTAACGTTTGAGGACGATGTATTATGAGTTATGTGATATGATGTACCGAAGGTTGTCCGGAGTCCAGGATGAGATCACAGACATGACGAGGAATCTCAAAATGGTCGAGATGTAAGGATCAATATATTGGAAGGCTATATTCGGACATCGGGAAGGTTCCGAGTGATTCAGGTATTTTTTGGAGTACCGCAGAGTTACGGGAATTCGCCGGGGGAAGTAGTGGGACTTAATGGGCCATACGGAAAAGGAGAGAAGGGCCTCAAAGGGTGGTCGCGCGCCCCCCATGGAAAGTCCGAGTTGGACTAGGGAGGGGGCGGCGCCCCCCTCTCTTTCCTTCTCCCTCTCCTACTCCTTCCATCTCTCCCCTCTTGGAAAACGAAGGGGACTCCAACTAGGATTGGGAATCCTAGTTGGACTCCCCCTATAGGCGCGCCCCTCCTAGACCGGCCTCCTCTTCCTCCCTCCTTTATATACATGGCCAAGGGCACCCCAATAGCACAACAGACAATCTATTAGCCGTGTGCGGTGCCCCCCTCCACAGTTACACACCTCGGTCATATCGTCATAGTGCTTAGGCGAAGCCTTGCGCTGGTAACTTCATCTTCACCGTCACCATGCCGTCATGCTGACGGAACTCTCCCTCGGCCTCAACTGGATCAAGAGTTCGAGGAACGTGACCGAGCTGAACGTGTGCTGAACGCGGAGGTGCCGTACGTTTGGTGCTTAGATCGGTTGGATCACGAAGACGTTCGACTACATCAACCACGTTACTAAACGCTTCCGCTTTTGATCTACGAGGGTACATGGACACGCTCTCCCCGCTTGTTGCTATGCTTCTCCTAGATAGATCTTGCGTGATCTTAGGTAATTTATTCTTGAAATACTATGTTCCCTAACAGTGGCATTCGAGCCAGGTCTATGCGTAGATGTTATATGCACGAGTAGGACACAAAGAGTTGTGGGCGATAATAGTCATACTGCTTACCAGCATGTCATACTTTGATTCAGCGGTACTGTTGGATGAAGCGGACCAGACCGACATTATGTGTACGCTTACGCGAGACTGGTTCTGCCGACGTGCTTCGCACACAGGTGGCTAGTGGGTGTCTGTTTCTCCAACTTTAGTGAATCGAGTGAGACTACGCCCGGTCCTTGTTGAAGGTTAAAATAGCACACTTGATGAAAAATTGTTGTGGTTTTTATGCATAGGTAAGAACGGTTCTTGCTAGAAGCCTGTAGCACCCACGTAAAACTTGCAACAACAAAGTAGAGGACGTCTAACTTGTTTTTGCAGGGCATGTTGTGATGTGATATGGTCAAGATGTGATGAGATATAAATTTTTATATGAGATGATCATGTTATGTAAAGTTATCGGCAACTGACAGAAGCCTTATGGTTATCTCTTCATTGCATAAGATGCAGGCGCCATGTAATTGCTTTACTTTATCGCTATGTGATAGCAATAGTTGCAAAAAGCAATAGTTGGAGAGACGACCATGTGACGACACGTTGATAAAGATCAAGATGATGGAGATCATGGTGTCATGCTGGTGACAATGGAGATCATGGTGTCATGCCGGTGACAATGGAGATCATGACGGTACTTTGGAGATGAAGATCAAAGGCACAAGATGATGATGGCCATATCATGTCACATATTTTGATTGCATGTGATGTTTATCTTTTATGCATCTTATTTTGCTCAGTACGACGGTAGCTGTATAAGATGATCCCTTACTAAAATTTCAAGGTATAAGTGTTCTCCCTGAGTATGCACTGTTGCGACAATTCTTCGTGCTGAGACACCATGTGATGATCGGGTGTGATAAGCTCTACGTTACATACAACGGGTGCAAGCCAGTTTTGCACACGCAGAATACTTGGGTTAAACTTGAGGAGCCTAGCATATGCAGATATGGCCTCGGAACACTGAGACCGAAAGGTCGAGCGTGAATCATATAGTAGATATGATCAACATAGTGATGTTCACCATTGAAAACTACTCCATCTCACATGATGATCGGACATGGTTTAGTTGATATGGATCACGTGATCATTTAGATGACTAGAGGGATGTCTATCTAAGTGGGAGTTATTAAGTAATATGATTAATTGAACTTAATTTATCATGAACTTAGTCCTGATAGTATTTGCATAACCATGTTGTAGATCAATAGCTCGCGATGTAGAATGTTCCTAGAGAAAAACTATGTTGAAAGATGATAGTAGCAATGATGCGGACCAGGTCCGTGATCTGAGGATTGTCCTCATTGCTTCATAGAAGAATTATGTCCTTGATGCACCACTAGGTGACGGACCTATTGCAGGAGCAGATACAGACATTATGAACATTTGGCAAGCTCGGTATGATAACTACTTGATAGTTTAGTTCACCATGCTTTATGGCTTAGAACCGGGACTTCATAAATGTTTTGAACGCCACGGAGCATATAAGATGTTCCAAGAGTTAAAATTGGTATTTCAGACTCATGCCCGAGTCGAGAGGCATGAGACCTCTGACAAATACTTTGCCTACAAGATGGAGGAGAATAGCTCAACCAGTGAGCATGTGCTCAGATTGTCTGAGTACTACAATCGCTTGAATCAAGTGGGAGTTAATCTTCCAGATAAAATAGTGATTGACAGAGTTCTCTAGTCACTATGACCAAGTTACTGGAACTTCATGATGAACTATAATATGCAAGGGATGACGAAAATGATTCTCGAGCTCTTCGTGATGCTGAAATCGACGAAGGTAGAAATCAAGATAAGCATCAAATGTTGATGGTTGACAAAACTACCAGTTTCAAGTAAAAGGGCAAGGGAAATAAAGGGAACTTCAAGAAGAATGGCAAGCAAGTTGCCACTCCCATGAAGAAGCCCAAAGATAGACCCAAGCCTAAAACTAAGTGCTTCTACTACAAAGGAAATGGTCACTAGAAGTGGAATTGCCCTAGATACTTGGCGGATAAGAAGGATG
This sequence comes from Triticum aestivum, assembly GCF_018294505.1. NCBI lineage: Eukaryota > Viridiplantae > Streptophyta > Magnoliopsida > Poales > Poaceae > Triticum > Triticum aestivum. Next base: position 619,577,306 of record NC_057798.1, read on the forward strand.
GCAAAGTGAACAAAGGTATATTTGATATACATGTTATTGATGTGTGCTTTACTAGTGTTTATAGCAACCCCTCGGTATTTGATACTGGTTCAGTTGCTAAGAGTAGTAACTCGAAACGGGAGTTGCAAAATAAATAGACACTTGTTAAGGGCGAGGTGATGATGTGAGTTGGAAGTGATTCCAAGGTTGATAAGATCACCATCGCACACTCCCTTTACCTTAGGGATTAGTGTTGAACCTAAAATAAATGTTATTTGGTGTTTGCATTGAGCATGAATATGATTGGATCATGTTTATTGCAATACGGTTAATCATTTAAGTCAAAGAATAATTGTTGTTCTATTTACATGAATAAAACCTTCTATGGTCATACACTCAATATAAATGGTTTGTTGAATCTCGATCATAGTGATACACATATTCATAATATTGAAGCCAAAAGATGCAAAGTTAATAATGATAGTGCAACTTATATGTGGCACTGCCGTTTAGGTCATATTGGTGTAAAGCGCATGAAGAAACTCCATGCTGATGGACTTTTGGAATCACTTGATGCTTCCGAACCATGCCTCATGGGCAAGATGACTAAGACTCCGTTCTCCGGAACAATGGAGCGAGCAACTGACTTATTGGAAATAATACATACTGATGTATGCGGTCCAATGAGTGTTGATGCTCGTGGCGTGTATCGTTATTTTCTAGGGACAATTCCATTTCTCCCCCTAACTTGAGCCACCACCTGGGATTTGCCCCTAGTTTTCAGGTATGCTCAAAAATACCCCTCTTCCGTCTGTGGCCCTTACAGAAATCCCCCTCCGGGCCGTTTCCGTCGGGTCAATGGTCTTTGACCGGTAACTGGGCGTCTGTTGGACATTTTGCCCCTGGTTCTTACATGCGGGCCCATATCAAAACGTTATCCACTCGCTCTCTCTGTTTCTTCTACCTCGCGACCATGCACAGACTGGAGCAAGGTGATTTACTAGTGGCACACGAACGGCATCGTTCTGGAGCTCAGGCAGTGAGGCCGCGTGGATGTGCACCTCACGCATGTCATCTGCAAGCTCTTCTGTCACCGTGGAGGTAAGTTATTCTTCTCTGATTTGTGTGTGATAACCCACAAGTGTACGGGATCGCAATAGCTTTCGAGGGTAAAGTATTCTTGAGTATTAGCAGTTGAGTTGTCAATTCAACCACACCTGGATAACTTAGTATCTGCAGCAAAGTGTTTAGTAGCAAAAGTGGTATGATAATAAAGGTAACAGTAGCAAAAGTAATGTTTTTGGGTTTTGTAGTGATTGTAACAGTAGCAACGGAAAAGTAAATAAGCGTAGAACAATATGTGAAAAGCTTGTAGGCAATGGATCAGTGATGGATAATTATGCCGGATGCGATTCCTCATTTAATAGTTATAACATAGGGTGATATAGAACTAGCTCCAATTCATCAATGTAATGTAGGCATGTATTCTGTAAATAGTCATACATGCTTATGGAAAAGAACTTGCATGACATCTTTTGTCCTACCCTCCCGTGGCAGCGGTGTCCTAGCAGAAACTATGGAATATTAAGGCCTCCTTTTAATAGACAACCTGAACAAAGCATTAGCACATAGTGAATACATGAACTCCTCAAACTACGGTCATCACCGAGAAGTATCCCAATTATTGTCACTTTGGGGTTGTCGTATCATAACACATAATAGGTGACTATAGACTTGCAAAATAGGATCAAGAACACACATATATTCATGAAAACATAATAGGTTCAGATCTGAAATTATGGCACTCAGGCCCTAGTGACAAGCATTAAGCATAGCAAAGTCATAGCAACATCAATCTCAGAACATAGTGGATACTAGGGATCAAACCCTAACAAAACTAACTTGATTACATGGTAAATCTCATCCAACCCATCACCGTCCAGCAAGCCTACGATGGAATTACTCACGCACGGCGGTGAGCATCATGAAATTGGTGATGGAGGATGGTTGATGATGACGACGGCGTCGAATCCCCCTCTCCGGAGCCCCGAACGGACTCCCGATCAGCCCTCCCGAGAGAGATTAGGGCTTGGCGGCGGCTCCGTGTCGTAAAATGTGATGAAACTTTATCTCTCGTTTTTCCTCCCCGAACGTGAATATATGGAGTTGGAGTTGAGGTCGGTGGAGGTCCAGGGGGCCCACGAGATAGGGGGCACGCCCTATAGGGGGGTGTGGGGGCGCCCCCCTGTCTCATGGACAGGGTGTGGGCCCCCTGGTGTATTTCTTTCGCGCAATAATTCTTATTAATTCCAAAAAGTGCCTCCGTGGATTTTCAGGACATTCCAAGAACTTTTCTTTTCTACACATAAACCAACATCATGGTAGTTCTGCTGAAAACAGCATTAGTTCGGGTTAGTTTCATTCAAATCATGCAAGTTAGAGTCTGAAACAAGGGCAAATGTGTTTGGAAAAGTAGATACGTTGGAGACGTATCAAGTCCCCAAAGCTTAAACCTTTGCTTGTCCTCAAGCATTTCAGTTGATAAACTGAAAGTGATAAATAAAATCTTTTACAAACTCTATTTGCTCTTGTTGTTGTAACATGAAAAGCCAGCATTCAAGTTTCAGCAAATGTTATGAACTAACCATACTTACAATAACACTTAGGTCTCACAATTACTCATATCAATAGCATAATCAGCTAGCGAGCCATAATAATAAAACTCGGATGACAACACTTTCTCAAAATAATCATAACATGATATAACAAAATGGTATCTCGCTAGCCCTTTCTGAGAACGCAAAACATAAATGCAGAGCACCTTTAAAGATCAAGGACTGACTAAACATTGTAATTCATGGTAAAAGAGATCCAATCAAGTCATACCCAATATAAACCAATAGTAATGAATGAAAATGACAGTGTGCTCTCCAACGGGTGCTTTTTAATAAGAAGGGTGATGACTCAACATAAAAGTAAATAGATAGGCCCTTCGCAAAGGGAAGCAGGGATTTGTAGAGGTGCCAGAGGTCGATTTTAAAATAGCGATTGAATAAGATTTTGAGCAGCATACTTTCACTGTCACCGCAACAACTATGAGATGGCTTTATCTTCCATACTACATGCATTATAGGCAGTTCCCAAACAGAATGGTAAAGTTTTATACTCCCCCAACCACCAACAAGCATCAATCCATGGCTTGCTCGAAACAACGAGTGCCTCCAACTAACAACAGCCCTGAGGGAGTTTTGTTTAATTATTTTGATTTGCTTTGATCTTTTTGGATCAAGGGACTGGGCATCCCGGTTACCGGCCCTTTCTCGTGAATGAGGAGCGGAGTCCACACCTCTTGAGAATAACCCACCTAGCATGGAAGATATAGGCAGCCCTAGTTGTAACATGAGCTGCTCGAGCATACAAAACAGAATTTCATTTGAAGGTTTGGAGTCTGGCACATACAACTTTACTTGAAACGGCAGGTAAATAGCGCATATAGGAAGGTATAGTGGACTCATATGGAACAACTTTGGGGTTTAAGGAGTTTGGATGCACAAGCAGTATTCCCGCTTAGTACAGGTGAGGGCTAGCAAAAGACTGGGAAGCGACCAACTGAGAGAGCGACAACAGTCATAAACATGCATTAAAATTAATTCACACCGAATACAAGCATGAGTAGGATATAATCCACCATGAACATAAATATCATGAAGGCTATGTTGATTTGATTCAACTACATGCGTGAACATGTGCCAAGTCGAGTCACTCAATTCATTTAAAGGAGGATATCATCCCATCATACCACATCATAATTATTCTAATAGCATTTGGCACGCAAGGTAAACCATTATAACTCATAGCTAATCAAGCATGGCACAAGCAACTATAATCTCTAAATGTTATTGCAAATATGTTTACTTCATAATAAGCTGAATTAGAAACGACGAACTCATCATATTTACAAAAACAAAAGAGGTATTTCATACCAGCTTTTCTCATCTCAATAAGTCCATCATATATCGTCATTATTGCCTTTCACTTGCACGACCGAACGATGTGTATAATAATAAGAGTGCACGTGCATTGGACTAAGCTGGAATCTGCAAGCATTCAACTCAAGATAGAAGACAAGTAATATGGGCTCTAAGTTAAATAAACAATCATGCATATGAGAGCCACTAAGCATTTTCAATATGGTCTTCTCGACGCCCAAAGGAAAGGAAAGAAAATAAAACTATTTACACGGGAAAGCTCCCACAAGTAAGAAGAAGAACTAGAAATCTTTTTGGGTTTTCAATTTAATTTCTACTACAAGCATGGAAATTAAACTAACTATTTTTTTTGGTTTTTCTTAAGATTTATCAAACACACAAGAAGAAAGCAAGAAAAAGAAAATTAAACTAACATGGATAATACAATGAACGAGTATGAGCACCGATGACTAGTGTATGAACATGAATGTAAAGTCGGTGAGAAATACGTACTCCCCCAAGCTTAGGCTTTTGGCCTAAGTTGGTCTAATACCAAGGACCGCCTGGATGATATCCATAAGTGAGACTGGGGTCGTACTGAGATGCAGCGGCAACCGCCTACTAAGCTACAACGTGTTGGCGAGCTGCCTGCGCTCCCCTCTCGTGTTCAGCTGCTTCCTCCCTGGTGACAACATATCTTCCTTTTGGCTGATAATCAAAAAGGTAGGGAGCAGGAAGAGTAACATGGACGACATTGCGTCTGTCATAGGTTAGTCGATATTGGAGGAATTGTTCATTCCTCCCAAGAAACTGATTATTGACCATAGGTTCATAATCCAAAAGAACAAGTGATATAATCATATCCCCTTTTCGTGGGGCTATACCAAGATAATTAGCCACACGGGTTGCATAAATTCCTCCAAATAAATTTCCCTTTCTACTATTATTCTGCAACCTACGTGCAACTATTGCCCCCAAGGTATAACCTTTATAACCTAAAACAGCACTCTTGAGGACACACAGATGATGAACACACATGTGACATGCTTCGTCTTTACCGTTAATGCATCTACCAATAAAGAGAGCAAAATAATGTATGGCAGGAAAATGAATGCTCCCTATAGTAGCTTGTGCTATGTCCCTAGATTCTCCCACAGTAATACTAGCAAGGAAATCTCTAAATTCAGATTTGTGAGGATCATTAATATTACCCCACTGCGGGAGTTTGCAAGCAGTTGTAAAATCCTCTAAGTCCATGGTATAAGATGTATCATAAATATCAAATATGACACTAGGAGAATTACGCGCACAGTTATATTTAAACCTCCGCACAAAGGAATCAGTCAATTGATAGTACTGAGGACACTTATCTTGTAAGAAGTCCTCCAACTCAGCATTACGCACATACGCGTCAAATTCCTCCTTGAAGCCTGCTTCGACCATAAAATCATCGGATGGCCACTCACAAGCTCGTACATTAGCATCCCTTGGCAATTCAACATCTTGCTCACGTATAGCAATCCTGGGCCCTTTCTTCACCGAGGAACCACCTTGGTACATTCTTCTAAGCATAATTCTGTTTCTGAAATAATTCTGAAATTTTAGTAACTTCAAAATAAAAGTGAATAAAACTAAACAAGATTGGTAGCAACTACTCCTACAAGTGCCTAGAGCCTATATCATGCATTGGAATTGCTTGGGACCGCATAAATTCAACATGCAAGCTCAAGAACATGGTCACCTATCCAGCAAAAATTTGCAATGAATAAAGCACTAGAACAAGAACTAATTGGACCAATGGAGGAGTCACATACCAAGCAACAATCTCCCAAAGCAGTTTTGTGAATGGAGCTTTGAGCAAGGAGATCGAAAATCGCAGCAAAATGAGCTAGAACTCGTGCTTGAGCTGGATGGGGATTTTTTTGGGTAGAAGATGAAGTGTGTGGGTGCTGGCATAAGTGGAGGGGGGCCACCATGGGCCCATGAGACAGGGGGCGCGCCTAGGTGGGGTGGGCGCGCCCTCCACTCTCGTGGCCTGGTGCTTGCCCCTCCTGCAGTGTTTTCAGTGCCTAAAATCCTCAAATATTCCATCAAAAATCATACTAAATTTGCAGGGCATTTGGAGCACTTTTATTTTCGGGATACTTTTTAGTGCACGGATAATTCAGAAAAGAGACGAATAATACTATTTTTTCTTTATTTATTCTAAATAACAGAAAGTAAAAAGTGGGTACAGAAGGTTGTGCCTTCTAGTTTCATCCATCTCGTGATCATCAAAATGAATTCACTAACAAGGTTGATCAAGTCTTGTTAACAAACTCATTCAGAATAACACGGAACTGGAGAAATTTCGAATAACACTAAGTTACCTCAGCGGGGATATGAAAATCCCCAATAATAAGAATATCATACTTTTTCTTGACAGTAGGGAGAGGAAATTCAAAACCTCCAATAATAATAGTTGGAACTTTTCCAATAGAATTGATGCTATGAACTTGAGATTGTTTCCTCGGAAAGTGTACCGTATGCTCATTACCATTAACATGAAAAGTGACATTGCCTTTGTTGCAATCAATAACAGCCCCTGCAGTATTAAGATAAGGTCTACCAAGAATAATAGACATACTATCGTCCTCGGGAATATCAAGAATGACAAAGTCCGTTAAGATAGTGACATTTTCAACCACAACAGGCACATCCTCACAAATACCGACAGGTATAGCAGTTGATTTATCAGACATTTGCAAAGATATTTCAGTAGGTGTCAACTTATTCAATTCAAGTCTACGATATAAAGAGAGAGGCATAACACTAACACCGGCTCCAAGATCACATAAAGCAGTTCTAACATAATTTCTTTTAATGGAGCATGGTATAGTTGGTACCCCGGGATCTCCAAGTTTCTTTGGTATTCCACCCTTATAAGTGTAATTAGCAAGCATGGTGGAAATTTTAGCTTCCGGTATCTTCCTTTTATTTGTGATGATATCCTTCATATACTTAGCATATGGATTTACTTTGACCATATCAATTAAGCGCATACGTAAGAAAAAGGTCTAATCATTTCAACAAAGCGCTCAAAATCCTCATCATCTTTGACTTTGATGGTTTAGGAGGAAAGGGCATGGGTTTCTGAACCCATGGTTCTCTTTCTCTACAGTGCTTCCTAGCAACAAAATCTCTCTTATAATAACGTGATTCTTTGATTGTGGGTTATCAAGATCAACAGCAGGTTCAATCTCTACTTCGTTGTTTTTGCTAGGTTGAGCATCAACATGAACATTATCATTAACATTATCACTAAGTTCATGTTCATCACCTAATTGAGTTTCAGCATCAGAAATAGAAATATCATTGGGATTCTCAGGTGTGTCTACAGTAGGTTCACTAGAAGCATGCAAAGTTCTATCATTTTTATTTTTCTTCTTTTTAGAAGAACTATGTACCTCTAAATTATTTCTCTGAGAATCTTGCTTGATTCTCTTAGGGTGGCCTTCAGGATACAAAGGTTCCTGAGTCATTCTACCAGTTCTAGTAGCCACTCTAATAGCAAAGTCATTTTTATTATTTAATTCCTCAAGCAAATCATTTTGAGCTTTAAGTACTTGCTCAGCTTGAGTAGCAACCATAGAAGTATATTTGCTAATGAGTTTGAGTTCATCTTTAACTCTAGCCATATTATCGCTTACGCGTCCTATCTCGAAAGCATTATTCTTTAACTCTCTACCAACATAAGCATTAAAACTTTCTTGTCTAGCCAGAACATCATCAAATTCATCTAAGCATGGGCTATGAAATTTAGTAGAGGGGATCTCAACTTTATCATATCTATAGAGAGAATTTACCTTTACTACCTGTGTCGGGTTATCAAGACAATGTGGTTCTTCAACATGCAGTATATTAAGACCATGTATTTCTTCAATAGGAGGTAAATTCTTAACATCTTCAGCTTTAATACCTTTTTCTTTCATTGATTTCTTTGCCTCTTGCATATCTTCAGGACTGAGAAATAAAACACCTCTCTTCTTCGGAGTGGGTTTAGGAATAGGCTCAGGAGCTGGCTTAATTGGTTCAGGAATTGCCTCAGGAATTGGCTCAGGAAGAGTCCAATTATTTTCATTAGTCAACATATTATTCAATAATATTTCAGCTTCGTCGACTGTTATTTCCCTGAAAACACAACCAACACAACTATCCAAGTAGTCCTTCGAAGCATCGGTTAGTCCATTATAAAAGATATCAAGTATTTCATTTTTCTTAAGAGGATGATCAGGCAAAGCATTAAGTAACCGGAGAAGCCTCCCCCAAGCTTGTGGGAGACTCTCTTCTTTGATTTGCACAAAATTATATATTTCTCGCAAGGCAGCTTGTTTCTTATGAGCAGGGAAATATTTAGCAGAGAAGTAATAAATCATATCCTGGGGACTACACACACAACCAGGAGCAAGAGAATTATACCAAGTCTTAGCATCACCCATTAATGAGAACGGAAATATCTTAAGGATATAAAAATAGTGACACTTCTCATCATTAGTAAACATGGTAGCTATATCATTCAACTTGGTAAGATGTGCCACAACAGTTTCAGATTCAAGGCCATAAAAAGGATCAGATTCAACTAAAGTAATAATCTCAGGATCAACAGAGAATTCATAATCCTTATCAGTAACACAGATAGGTGAAGTAGCAAAAGCAGGGTTAGGTTTCATTCTAGCATTAAGAGATTGCTGCTTCCATTTAGCTAATAATGGCTTAAGATCATATCTATCATTGCAAGCAAAGATAGCTCTAGCAGATTCTTCATTCGTAACATAACCCTCAAGAACAACAGGTGTCGGTGTCAAAACCGGCGAATCTTGGGTAGGGGGTCCTGAACTGTGCGTCTAGGTGGATGGTAACAGGAGACAAGGGACACGATGTTTTTACCCAGGTTCGGGCCCTCTCGATGGAGGTAAAACCCTACTCCTGCTTGATTGTATTGATGATATGGGTAGTACAAGAGTGGATCTACCACGAGATCAAGGAGGCTAAACCCTAGAAGCTAGCCTATGGTATGATTGTTGTAATGGTTGTGTTCGTCCTACGGACTAAAACCCTCCGGTTTATATAGACACCGGAGAGGGCTAGGGTTACACAGAGTCGGTTACAATGGTAGGAGATCTACATATCCGTATCGCCAAGCTTGCCTTCCACGCCAGGGAAAGTCCCATCCGGACATGGGACGAAGTCTTCAATCTTGTATCTTCGTAGTCTTGGAGTCCGGCCGATGATGATAGTCCGGCTATCCGAACACCCCCTAGTCCAGGACTCCCTCAACAGGTAATTCATAATCATTGGGAGAATTTTCATCATCACTATCACCAATAAAAGCATCTTCAATATTTTCATTCCCCCTAACTCTAGCAAGTTGTTCATCAAGAAACTCACCTAATGGCAAAGCAGTATCACACACAGAAGTAGTTTCATCATGCATAGCAGAAGTGGCATCATCAATAACATGCGACATATCAGAATTCATAGCAGTAGCAGGTTTAGGTGTCGCAAGCTTACTAATAACGGAAGGAGAATCTAGTGCAAAGCTAGATGGCAGTTCCTTACCTCCCCTCGTAGTTGAGGGCAAAATATTAGTTCTGTCGTCTTTCAAGTTCTTCATAGTGATCAACAGATATAAATCCCAAGTGACTCAGAGAATAGAGCTATGCTCCCCGGCAATGGCGCCAGAAATTAGTCTTGATAGCCCACAAGTGTAGGGGATCGCAACAGCTTTCGAGGGTAAAGTATTCAACCCAAATTTATTGATTCGACACAAGGGGAGCCAAAGAATATTCTTGAGTATTAGCAGTTGAGTTGTCAATTCAACCACACCTGGATAACTTAGTATCTGCAGCAAAGTGTTTAGTAGCAAAAGGTGTATGATAATAAAGGTAACGGTAGCAAAAGTAATGTTTCTGGGTTTTGTAGTGATTGTAATAGTAGCAATGGAAAAGTAAATAGCATAGAATAATATGTGAAAAGCTCATAGGCAATGGATCGGTGATGGATAATTATGTCGGATGCGATTCCTCATGTAATAGTTATAACATAGGGTGATATACAACTAGCTTCAATTCATCAATGTAATGTAGGCATGTATTCCGTAAATAGTCATACATGCTTATGGAAAAGAACTTGCATGACATCTTTTGTCCTACCCTCCCGTGGCAGTGGGGTCCTAGCAGAAACTAAGGGATATTAAGGCCTCCTTTTAATAGAGAACCAGAACAAAGCATTAGCACATAGTGAACACATGAACTCCTCAAACTACGGTCATCACCGAGAAGTATCCCGATTATTGTCACTTCGGGGTTGTCGGATCATAACACATAATAGGTGACTATAGACTTGCAAGATAGGATCAAGAACACACATATATTCATGAAAATATAATAGGTTCAGATCTGAAATCATGGCACTCGGGCCCTAGTGACAAGCATTAAGCATAGAAAAGTCATAGCAACATCAATCTCAGAACATAGTGGATACTAGGGATCAAACCCTAACAAAACTAACTTGATTACATGGTAAATCTCATCCAACCCATCACCGTCCAGCAAACCTCCAGATCAGCCCTCCCGAGAGAGATTAGGGCTTGGAGGCGGCTCCGTGTCGTAAAACGCGATGAAACTTTCTCTCTCATTTTTTTCTCCCCGAACGTGAATATATGGAGTTGGAGTTGAGGTCGGTGGAGGTCCAGGGGGCCCACGAGATAGGGGGCGCGCCCTATAGGGGGGCGCACCCCCTGTCTCGTGGACAGGGCGTGGGCCCCCTGGTGTATTTCTTTCGCCCAATAATTCTTATTAATTCCAAAAAGTGCCTCCGTGGATTTTCAGGACATTCCGAGAACTTTTCTTTTCTACACATAAAACAACATAATGGTAGTTCTGCTGAAAACAGCGTCAGTCCGGGTTAGTTTCATTCAAATCATGCAAGTTAGAGTCCGAAACAAGGGCAAAAGTGTTTGGAAAAGTAGATACGTTGGAGACGTATCAGTGTGCGCCCGCGGATTTCTCGTTAGGGTTTGAGCTAAAATTGGGGATTTTCTCTCTCGTAGGTCGATGGGGTCAGCACAGTGCAGTTCTCCTCCAAGTTCTACATGCCGGATCCAAGTTATTGCGGCCTTGAGAAGCTTTCCAAGCATCGGTGCCCGAGGCACGGGCTCGTTCCCTCTTGCCGTGTCGCCTGGGGAGGAGCAAGCACGGGGAGACGTTTTCTTGGATGCCCCCTTGATGTAATTTGCTAGATTGTATCTGCTTTGCAACAAATTGGTGCCAAGATCGCATTTTGACGATATTTTTCATGTTGCAGCTTCCTGATGAATGTGAATGGGCTGTGTGGGTTGACCCTCCTCCTCTAGATCTTGTTGGGCGTGCATTTGAGACACTACATGATGGACTACAAGCAAGTTGGCTCAAAGCTCATCATTTAGAGAAGAGGGTGACACATCTCAGAGAGAAAAAGAAGAAGTTAAAGTTACAGTTGCAGAAGAAGCATGATCAGATGGAAACATGGGCATTTCTGATGATAATTGTTGGCATATGCATTCTATCATATTTGTTTGGTTCAAAGAATGCATATTACACTACAAGAAATATGTCAACTAGTGACCTTCTGTCAGTGACCCTGGAAGAATTGGTCATAGATCTATGACCATTTGAGACCAATTGGTCAAAACCTGTTCGAGGGGCTCCAAACCCTAAACCATTGCGACCATTTTGGTCAGAAAGGTCGTAATTTCCTTACACGAAATGGTCATAAAGCAAATAGTGTTGGTCCACTGCCTTATTTCTAGTTGTTAACGACCAATATAAATGGTCATAGCCTTGTAGATTGTGGTGGGTTGTGATGACTAGGCGCCATCTCATCAGTTTTGCCTATGTGTCATGTCCATGTGTCAAATTTTGCCCTAGGTTGTGAAGCAACCTTTATTTCTGTTAATCCAAAAATTCCAAAAAAAAATCCCATAAATTGTTTGGATCGTATCTTCATCAAATATGTTAAAACATTCCTTGCCTAGTTCAAAAGTAACTCAACAATAATCATTTTCCTATTCTGTTTAGAGCAGCACTTTGTGAAGGAAGTACCACTTTGGCATGTCCAAATGGTATCAATTTTCTACAGTGCTTTCCTATGCCCAAATAACCATCCTCCACCAAATGCCAGATCAATCCATTCATTATTTTGAGCCCAGCTTCAACATTCGTATTTATGTCTAGTGTGGTACTTTGCAAAGCAGGGACCACCTAGGCTCCTCCTTTTGAGGTGAAAATTTGTGAAGATGGTCTTCTTAGTAACTGATCATCCTCAGCCAAAACTCACGCCCATTAGCCATGTGCATTTCCCGTACCGCAAATCAAACACTTGGCTGCTTATTCATGTTTGACCATCGATCGGTCTCGTCATGAGAATCTTATGTTGTGATTTTCTTCCTAGCACCTACCTGGGGAGTGCCCAACCCACTAGACATGCCTAGGCCGCCCAAAACACATGGCAACCCCACGGTCACGCGGTGACCACGTGGCGGGCATGCGAGCTTACACGCTCTAGAGTTGGGTCCCTCGGCCACCGCCCAAACCTCGATGTCTCGCCATCAAACCATGCATTTTTGATTAAATAGATACTTATTTACCTAGAAATGATTTTTGGACAAAATAAAGAGCAAACTATGAGGCAGCTGCAGTTCAAATTTGACCCGCTTCCAGCTGAATCGACGGGAATTTGTCTTTTTCACCAGAGGTGGATCAAAACTTTTGACACCCAACCATTTTGTAAATTGTGCATTAAATATGGCCTAGTATTTTATAAAATTGATTAGGTCCAATTTTGCAACAAATATATGGTAGGTCCTTCACAAAAAAAACTCATTTCGGCCACTCGGAAAATGGAAAATGTATTTTCCGTGAAAAGAAAATAAAAACTCCCTTAGGCAACATTGTTTTGAATTCCAAGATGCACCCTTGTGCACAATATTAGATCATTTAAACAACTATGCCATGAATGTGGCCATAAGATTGATCATTTGGCTTGAAAGCCATGAATCTTCACACATGATAGCTCATTTCTTAGAACACTTTTTTTAAATAATTACCATATTACAAGTTTATTATTTTTCCTAGAAACTTGGTCACATATAATGACACAATGCGAAGGTTTTCCAATTTTTTGATTTTTTTGAATTTTTTATGCCCGTTTCAAAATGCTGTCAAAATGACGGGCTTGACCGTTCCTAGCTAGTGGTTGAATCTTGGAATTTTTTGGTGTTTCTTTAATTAAATAGATACTTATGTACCTAGAAATGATTTTTGGAAAAAATAAAGAGCAAACTACGAGGTAGCTACAGTTCAAATTTGACCCGCTTCCAGCTGAATTGGTGGAAATTTGTCTTTTCTCACGAGAGGTGGACAAAACTTTTTACACCCAACCATTTGGTCAATTGTGCATTAAATATGGCCTGGTATTTTATAAAATTGATTAGGTAAGATTTTGCAACAAATATATGGCAGGTCCTTCACAAAAAAACTCATTTGGGGCACTCAAAAAATGGAAAATGAATTTTTCGTCCAAAGAAAATGGAAACTTCCTTAGGCAACATTGTTTGCCATTCCAATATGCACCCTTGTGCACAATATGAGATCATTTGAACAAACTATGTCATGAATGTGGCCATAAGATTGATCATTTGGCTTGAAAGCCATGAATCTTCACACTTGATAGCTCGTTTCCGAGAACACTTTTTTAAAATAATTGCCGTATTACAAGTTTGTTATTTTTCCTGGTAACTTGGTCACATATAATGACGCAATGTGAAGGTTTTCCAATTTTTTGATTTTTTTTGAATTTTTTATGCCCGTTTCAAAATGCGGTCAAAACGGCGGGAATGACCGTTCCTAGCTAGTGGTTGAATCTTGGAATTTTTTTGGTGTTTCTCTGATTAAATAGATACTTATGTACCTAGAAATTATTTTTGGAAAAAATAAATAGCAAACTATAAGGCAGCTGCAGTTCAAATTTGACCCGCTTCCTACTAAATCGGCGAGAATTTGACTTTTTCACTAGAGGTGGATCAAAACTTTTGACACCCAACCATTTTGTCAATTGTGCATTAAATATGGCCTAGTATTTTAGAGAATTGATTTGGTCCAATTTTGCAACTAATATATGGTAGGTCCTTCACAAAAAACTCATTTCGGGCACTCGGAAAATGGAAAATGTATTTTCTGTGCAAAGAATGAAAACTCCCTTAGGCAACATTGTTTAGAATTACAAGAAGCACCCTTGTGCACAATATGAGATCATTTGAACAAACTATGCCATGAATGTGGCCATAAGATTGATCATTTGGCTTGAAAGCCATGAATCTTCAGACATGATAGCTCGTTTCCGAGAACACTTTTTTAAAATAATTGCCGTATTACAAGTTTATTATTTTTCCTGGTAACTTGGTCACATAATGACGCAATGCGAAGGTTTTCCAATTTTTTTATTTTTTTTTAAAATTTTATGCCTGTTTCAAAATGCGGTCAAAACGGCGGGAATGACCGTTCCTAGCTAGTGCTTGAATCTTGGAATTTTTTTGGTGTTTTTCTGATTAAATAGATACTTTGTACCTAGAAATGATTTTTGGAAAAAATAAATAGCAAACAATGAGGACGCTGTAGTTCAAATTTGACCTGTTTCCTACTGAATGAGCGGAAATTTGTCTTTTTCATGAGAGGTGGATCAAAATTTTTGACACCCAATCATTTGGTCAATTGTGCATTAAATATGTCCTAGTATTTTAGAAAATTGATTTGGTACAATTTTGCAACAAAAATATGGTAGGTCCTTCACAAAAAAATCATTTTGGGCACTCAAAAAATGATTAAAAATAGCTAGAAAGATCAGAAATGCATAGAAATTGGTCCTTACCCATAAAATGTGGTCTAACTCTAGTGAAAATTTGTGTGGTGCCATTTTGCAAAATATTTTTGATAGCTACTTCACAAAATCCCTCTATTTTTAGTACTTAGACACTTTTTTCAATCACTGGTTTTTGAACCAATCAGGACTCTTCCCACGGATCGATGACATGGCGCCCATCCATCCATCCTTCCATCTCTCCATCCCACATCCATCCATCCATCTATCTACAGAAAAAAAGAAAATAAAATGAAAAAGAGATACCCCCCACCCGCAGCCCAAACCCTAGGTCAGATCCCATTGACTCCCCCCATCGCACCCCTCCTCTCCTCGCAGCCACCGCCAACTCCTCCCTCGATCCAGTCCTCTCCCCGGCCTCCTTTCCCGATCCAGTCCTCTCCCTGCCGGTCCCACCCACCGCCGACCTCGTCCCTCCCTTCCCTCACCATCTCTCCCTACCCTATGCCCAGATCGAGTCGAGCAGGTCGGCCGACACGCTAGGGTTTTGTTTAGTCAGCTCCGCGTCGGCTCTCCGGTTGGCCGCACGCCCGACGATGGATCTCCCACCGCTCTCCCACCAGGCGCTCTTCGCGGCCGCCCGATCCTCGGACGCCGAGGCCGTGCGCCGCCTCCTGGCCGGATCCACTCACCAAGTCCCTCTCTGTCACCGCCATCTAGATCTAGGCCGGACGATTCCGGCGGTGTGCAACACACTCCTCGACTCCCTCAGGCCTTGCCTCGCCTCGTCGCCCCACCCACATCTCCGCCGCCGACCACTCCCTCCCCCACCGGCCTCACCCTTCCTTGGACCACACCGCTGGCCTCCTTTCCCCTCCCCTAACCAGAAGAAGGAGATGGCGCTCCCTCCCAGATCCGCCAGCGTTGTGGTATGCATCCCTGCTCCTCCCTTCGCTTCTCATTCATCTCGCCCCCTCCCCCCTCCCCAAATCTGATGCGTGCGCCCGTTTTCTTGCATGTTTGTGAAGATACCAGATCTGGTTTTGTGAAGGAAGGGGCATGCCATGTAGAAGATCCCGCGGGCATCGGATCATCCATGGCGGCCTAGGAGGAGCACCACCGGCTCAAGTTCGTCACTTGATCCTTCCCTTCTATTCTCTTCTTCTTCTCCATCTATGCATCTGATCCATGCGATTTTTTGCAGGTTTCTCCGATCTGGCTATGTGAACGGAACTAGAAAGGCCGATCTACTACTACTGCTCTGCCCTCCTTGAACAATCTGGTGAAGGACAAGTTGATCCATGGAATTTTGAGCAGATTCTTCAGCTGTTATTTTGGTCGTGTGCTTTCAGCGGTTGGTTTGGTCGTGTACTAGAGCCTAATTAGCTATAGGAACAATTTATACTTTACTTAAAGATGTTACTGTTGTGTTGTAGAAAATTTTATTTATGTCTACTGTTTTATCCAGATTAGAAATATGTGTGATGTGTGCTTTCAAAAACTAATGCTATTTGTAGGCTTAAGAAATTGAGCAAGGGAAACCATTATATCCCCTTCCTTGTTTTATAAACTAAAATTCTGTCGGATCATACTATGTCAAGTAACGGTTCTTTATTCTGTGTTATGGCAAAAGAAAATATGATTGAAACAATTTTGGTACAAGTCTGGTATTCATATGAACCGTGATGAGAAGTAGTACTCGTTCACTAGAGAGCTATAAATATAAGTCAAAATACCTGTGAAACAAGATTTTAAAGGCTTCCAATATTTGAACATCAAAGCTTAGCTACTGTTGCATTCTTTACTCTTGTCAATTGTCTGATTGTAGAGAAACAAACACATGAGAAAAGTTTCAGGTTGGCCACATTGACAGTATAAGGAATTTGCCACAGCTTATTACTCCCTGTTCCATCATAGGATTCTCTGTCAGTCCTCTTCTATCATAGGAATTTGCCACAACTACCATGAATTGCCATGTCTCTTTATACCAGTAAGTTAGTCTGATGCTAGACTAGACGTCTCTTTATGCATGTTTATTGTCTTGTCTATTTATATGTGTAAAGTTGAATCAAGTAGTAACATGTGAACAACACTTGCACTGGTGTATGTAAGGAGTTAAGTACATGTTTGTTACAGCAGGGCAGAGTAGATGTTTGTGTTACCATCCAATCCTTCTCTTTGTTTACCTGATTTTATGTAGCTTATGTATTATTTTCCTGTAATACTGTTGTTTGCTCATATTTGTAACAATTTCACCATATTTGTAACTACTCATTACTTGCTTCACTTATTAGACACCGAGAGAGTATTGTCTTAGTACTTGTATATCCATCAGCTGTTACTGTGCCTTTGTGGCACAATCTGAATCTTTGTTGACCGATCATATCTGAAGCATGAGCCAAGCACAGCATGTCTACAGTTTCAGAACGGAAAACCAATCATGCTATAAGTATTAAGCAACTCCATTGCAGTCTAATTTGTTCAGAATGGAGATGAAAACTTTGGTTGGTTTGCATCATACCTTATAGCCATATATATAAAGCTTCCATTTAACATCCAAAGAATGCATACCTGATTTGAGTTAGACTCTAGTCTTGACTATTTTATGTAGGTGGCAACTAACAAGAGTTTCAGTCTAGCTCATCTGAAGTTTCTCTGTATGCATGAGGGTGAGCTGGAGGAGCTTGAGAAGGGCGTGGAGCCTGCATGGGAGCGCTTGGTAAACCCGCTCAAGCGCATCGTCAACAGGCTGAACGTCGTTGACCACATCAAGGCCGTCAAGGACTTGCCCGACCTCCGTGCCACCGTCGGGGATATCCATGTAGTCTCTTCTTCTGTCACACTACCTGTGATCTGGACAAACGAAACCGTTGATTGGTTAGCGCATCATCAGATGATGATGTTGTCTCTGTATTTCTTCTTACTCCATGAATTAATCTTGATGAATGCTGCTTGTTTTGCACAAGCTGACAAGGACACTAGCTAGAGCGCACTCCCGCTCCTCTTCTTGCATGCAACATAATTTGAAATTCATTCAGTTCCACTATGCGCAAATTCATTCAGTTTCTGAATGTAAATTTAGCGCACAAAAATGACCATCCCAATTCTGAATTACTGAAATGATATCCTATATTAATGTTGCTACGGAGTAAATATCACCATTGGGCATGAAATGAACATTCTAGTAGCTTAAATGGAGTAGCTTAAAATTAATTGAAACCATGTGCTTGGAGTGATTAAAATTAAGTTGTGCCAAATTGTTGCTGCTGCTGTCATATCAATTCTTCTGTAATCTCTGTTGTTGCCTCTGTCAAACTGATGCTATGAACAAACACCAAGGAATACGTCAAACTGTTGTTGTTTATGATGTTGTTGTTGACCTGTTGTTAATGTTGTTATTGACCGGTTGTTGATGCTGTTGTTGACCTGTTGTTGATGCTATTTCAGGAGAAGAATGACCTACTGTTCATTCCCGTAGGATGCGCCGACAACCGCCCCTAGATCGATGCTGCTGGAAATGCCCCTGGATCGCTGCTACTGCCGGGCCTGACCTGGGCGCATGGAGGAGAAGCATGCACGCCTGGGTGGAGGAGGAGCAGGGCCTAGAGCGCCTGGGCAAAGGAGCAGCCGAGGAAGACGATGATGGGGATTTGAAATCCCCACCTGGTTGGAAGGATTTCCCCACCTGGTAGCGATGTAATTTCGTGCGTTTTCACCTAGTCGGAAGGATTTCCCCACGGTTGAATACCTGATTTATACTGCCATGATTGTAAAGTACTTTGGTTGCCGTTTAAGTTTTGTGTGTGTTATTGGCTCTGTTTGAATCAAGTTATTTGTTGTTGCACAAATAGCGAACTGACGTACGGCACCAAAACAACACACTTGGGTCCCATTTCACTAGTGGGTCCTTTAAAATGGGAAAGAAACAAAATAAAACTGACAAGTGGGACCTAATTGGATGACCTGACTATTGGGACCTGGTTCAAAATGGATTGTAAAAAGGCCGAGGCCCAAATAAGAAATGGCAGCAAAAAGGCTAAAGGCCTAGAAATCAAAGGCTGAATTGTTGGGCCAGACCCATGTAGCTAATAAAAGCACAGGAAAAAAATACATTAAAAAGGCCGAATTGTTGGGCTAGGCCCATGTAGAAAACCGAATTGGACCGGGCTGATTCTTGTGCCACATCAGCTTGCCACGCTGGATGCCTACGTGGCCTGGGGAGGCTGCTAGTGACCAAAACAGTACAGTAGACATATTTTGGTCATAAACGTCTACGACCATTCCAGAAGAAAGGTCGCTATAGTCAGTTAACGACGGCCAGCTTTTGACCTTATGTTTTTTGTCACAAAAAGGTCACAAATTGAAAACAGTGACCATTCAGTGACCAATAGTGGTGGTCACAAGTTGACATATTTCTTGTAGTGTTAGTCAGTGAAAATAAGCTAGTTTGGCACTAAGTAGAAATTAGCTTGATGTTGTGAACTTTTTCATGATGTGAGTTGTTCCTGGTTGTGTAACTTTGATGCTATGCATCTTTTGGAAAGACAAAGTAATTGAAAAGCATCAGTTGGATCTTGTGATCTCTCTCTATCTTGTTGTTTTTGTTTGTACCTCTCCAATCCATATTACTCGCCGATCAAATGGTCCCAATGAAACATGATCGACATCCATTTGAGCGACAAGTAATACGTGCCGGAGGAAGTGATCGACAACATCAATGATCAATGATAATGCATCATTGTGGTCACTCAAGATACCAACAATGTATAATAGGATCAACATCAATGATGAACAACAGCAAGTTATGACCAGGAACAATTCCAAATAATACCAACAAAATGCCAACATCAACAACAAGGTATGACAACAGTAACATGAGACAACATGATCCATTACATAGGTTCACATAACAACATGAGACAACATGATCCATTACATATTTCACACAACAACATCAACTAAATAGTTCAAACAAACAGATGGTTCAAAGCTTCAGCTACATAGTTCAAACATGACTCAAATGACATGATCACACAGTGTTCACAGCAAGTTTCCCCTCTTGCTCCTAGTGTTCCATGCAGGATTAGAAGAGAGTCTGGACTTGCTCCTAGTGCTCCTAGCATCAGCTGGCACCTTCTTAGGAGAGGTAGACCTGCTAAGATGGTTGCTTCAACTTACAGAACCACCAGTCATGAGCATATCACCTTTCGACTTCTTCTTTGGTGAAAGAGGGTTGTCACCTCTATCTGCTTGCCTTTTGTAATTTTCCTTGGGCTGAAAAGTAACAACACAAGCTTTTATTAGTTAACAATGAAGTAATTTGATAGATAAATCAATTAGTTGTAGTTATAATAGCAGGTTACCTCACAGTAGTTCCTACAACACTTGCTACAGTTGGTGCATCACTTACAGGAACTGGTGCATCATCTTCAAGAACTACTTGTGCTTCTGTTTCTTCTACTGCATCATCCTCATTTGTTGCTATAGGTTCATCTATATCATATAGTACATCATTGTGTTCAGGTGCATTGTTAGCACCCCAGTGCTCATCCTCTTCTCCAAAAGCTGGGTCAATTGACTCTTTGCACTTATTGCCATGGTGACCAAGTCTTCCACATCTAGGGCATTTCTTTCTCCTGCCCCCAAATCATTTTCCTTCTAACTTTGCCCTAATCCTGGTCTTTCTAGGTCTGCCAGGGGGCCTGTTTTGAACTGGAGCACACAATTCTGGAAAAACCAAGTCCAACTCTCAATGTTCTCTGTCTCTAGCACTCCATATGCAACTGGAATGATCCAGTTGCATGCATCTACATCACAAGCACTAACAAGCTGTCCTCTAAACCTTCCATTTAATGTTGTTGCATCTACTACTAGATATGGTCTACAGCCAGCTAGAAAACCTTGCCAAGAGGCCTTAAATGATACAAAAACTCTCCTAAAGCACTCTTTGTACCTTTTCTTTGCATTGAGTTTAAACTCTATAGTGTGTCTATCAATATTAACCACACTACCAGGAGATGCCTTTTCTACTTGAGCTTTGAAAGTATACAAGAGTTGGAATGAATCAGTCCATTTACCATAGATTTTATCCAGTGCCATTTGCTTACCATAAAAAACTCTCATGTAAGGGAGATGCACCCCATACTTCTTTTTCAAGTCTGTCTGCAGAGTTGGCACTGAAGTATTTGATTTCTCCCTCACCCAGTTCTTCACAGCATCTACCACCCACCTACTCTTTGTAGACCTGAGCCTTTGTCTCCGGGGCATATGTGAGCTATCTTGTTCACTTTGACCTGCAGCAAGTAATAGTCAACAACAGTCCACACAATTATGAATGCATAGTTATTACTAAGGAAAGTTATTATTTACACTAACTATATTAGTCCTACAGTGTATTACCTGCAAAAGTGTGCTAATAAGAAAATAAAGTTTCTACGATCTAATCATGGAGGTGAATATTTGAGTTACGAGTTTGGTCTTCATTTGAAACAATGCAGAATGGTTTCGCAACTCACGCCACCGGGAACACCACAACATAATGGTGTGTCCGAACATCATAACCGTACTTTATTAGATATGGTGCGATCTATGATGTCTCTTACCGATTTACCACTATCGTTTTGGGGTTATGCATTAGAGACAGCTGCATTCACGTTGAAAAGGGCACCATCTAAATCCGTTGAGACGACACCATATGACTATGGTTTGGTAGGAAACCTAAGCTGTCGTTTCTTAAAGTTTGGAGCTGCGATGCTTATGTGAAAAAGCTTCAACCTGATAAGCTCGAACCCAAATAGGAGAAATGTGTCTTCATAGGATACCCAAAAGAAACTGTTGGGTACACCTTCTATCACGAACCCAAAGGCAAGGTCTTTGTTGCTAAGACTGGATCCTTTCTAGAGAAGGAGTCTCTCCCGAAAGAAGTGAGTGGGAGGAAAGTAGAACTTGATGAGGTAATCGTACCTTCTCCCAAATTGGAAAGTAGTTCATCACAGAAATCAGTGCCAGTGATGCCTACACCAATTAGTGAGGAAGTTAATGATAATGATCATGAAACTTCAGATCAAGTTACTACCGAACCTCGTAGGTCAAACAGAATATGTTCCACACCAGAGTGGTACGGTAATCCTATTCTGGGAGTCATGTTGCTAGACCATGATGAACCTACAAACTATGAGGAAGAGATGATGAGCCCAGATTCCGACAGATGGCCTGAGGCCATGAAATCTAAGATAGAATCCATGTATGAGAACAAAGTGTGGACTTTGGTGGACTTGCCCGATGATCGGCAAGCCATGGAGAATAAATGGATCTTCAAGAGGAAGACGGACGCTGATAGTAGTGTTACTATCTACAAAGCTCGACTTGTCGAAAAGGGTTTTTGACAAATTCAAGATGTTGACTACGATAAGAATTTCTCACTCGTATCGATGCTTAAAGTCTGTCCAAATCATGTTAGCAATTGCCACATTTTATGAAATCTGACAAATGGATATCAAAACTGCATTCCTTAATGGATTTATTAAGGAAGAGTTGTATATGATACAACCAGAAGGTTTTGTCAATCCTAAAGGTGCTAACAAAATGTGCAATCTCCAGCGATCCATCTATGGACTTGTGCAAGCATCTCGGAGTTGGAATATACGCTTTGATAAGTTGATCAAAGCATATAATTTTATACAAACTTGCGGTGAAGCCTGTATTTACAAGAAAGTGAGTGGGAGCACTGCAGCCTTTCTGATAAGTACATGTGAATGACATATTGTTGATTGGAAATGATGTAGAATTTTCCGGAAAAGCATAAAGGAGTGTTTAAAAGGAGTTTTTCAAAGAAAGACCTCGGTGAAGCTTCTTACATATTGAGCATCAAGATCAATAGAGATAGATCAAGACGGTTGATAAGATTTTTCAATGAATACATACCTTGATAAGATTTTGAAGTAGTTCAAAATGGAACAGTCAAAGAAGGAGTTCTTGCATGTGTTGCAAGGTGTGAAGTTGAGTAAGACTCAAAACCCGACCACGGCAGAAAATAGAAAGAGAATGAAAGTCATTCCCTATGCCTCAGTCATAGGTTCTATAAAGTGTGCTATGCTATGTACCAAACCTATTGTGTACCTCGCCATGAGTTTGGCAAGAGGGTACAATAGTGATCCAGGAGTGGATCACTAGATAGCGGTCAAAATTATCCTTAGAAGACTAAGGAGATATTTCTCGGTTATGGAGGTGATAAAGGGTTCATCATAAAGAGTTACGCCGGTGCACGATTTTACACCGATCCGGATGAGTCGGTGTCTCAATCTGGATACATATTGAAAGTGGGAGCAATTAGCTAGAGTAGCTCCATGAAGAACATTGTAGACATAAAATATTTGCAAAATACATACAGCTCTGAATGTGACATGGCCGTTGACTAAGCTTCTCTCACAAGCAAAACATGATCACACGTTAGTACTCTTTGGGTGTTAATCACATAGCGATATGAACTAGATTATTGACTCTAGTAAAACCCTTTAGGTATTAGTCACATGGCGATGTGAACTAATCACATGGTGATGTGGACTATTGATGTTAAATCACATGGCGATGTGAACTAGATTATTGACTCTAGTGCAAGTGGGAGACTGAAGGAAATATGCCCTAGAGGCAATAATAAAGTTGTTATTTATATTTCCTTATATCATGATAAATGTTTATTATTCATGCTATAATTGTATTAACCGGAAACTTGATACATGTGTGAATACATAAACAAAACAAAGTGTCCCTAGTATGCCTCTACTAGACTAGCTCATTAATCAAAGATTGTTAAGTTTCCTAACCATAGACATGTGTTGTCATTTGATGAACGGGGTCACATCATTAGGAGAATGATGTGATGGACAAGACCCATCTGTTAGCTTAGCATATATGATCGTTTAGTTTTATTGCTATTGCTTTCTTCATGACTTATACATGTTCCTCTGACTATGATATTATGCAACTCCCGAATACCGGAGGAACACCTTGTGTGCTATCAAACGTCACAATGTAACTGGGTGATTATAAAGATGCTCTACAGGTGTCTCCGAATGTGTTTGTTGGGTTGGCATAGATCAAGATTAGGATTTGTCACTCCGTGTATTGGAGAGGTATCTCTGGGCCCTCTCGGTAATGCACATCACTATAAGCCTTGCAAGCAATGTGACTAATGAGTTAGTTGCGGGATGATGCATTACAGAACGAGTAAAGAGACTTGGCAGTAACGAGATAGAACTAGGTATGATGATACCGATGATCGAATCTCGGGAAAGTAAGATATCGATGACAAAGGGAACAACGTATGTTGTTATGCGGTTTGACCGATAAAGATCTTCGTAGAATATGTAGGAGCCAATATGAGCATCCAGGTTCTGCTATTGTTTATTAACCACAGATGTGTCTCGGTCATGTCTACATAGTTCTCGAACCCGTAGGGTCCGCACGCTTAACGTGCGATGATGAATTGTATTATGAGTTATGTGATTTGATGTACCGAAGGTTGTTAAGGGTCCAGGATGAGATCACGGACATGACGAGGAGTCTCAAAATGGTCGAGACGTAAAGATCGATATATTGGAAGGCTATACTCAGACATCAGAAAGTTTCCGAGTGATTCGGGTATTTTTCGGAGTACCAGAGAGTTACGTGAATTCGCCGAGGGAAGTAAAGGGCCTTAATGGGCCATACGGGAAAGGAGAGAAGGGCCTCAAGGGGTGGCCGCGCCCCCCCCATGGCAAGTCCGAATTGGACTAGGGAGGGGGCGGCGCCCCCCTCTCTTTCCTTCTCTCTCTCCTACTCCTTCCCTCTCTGCCTTCTTGGAAAAGGAAGGGGACTCCAACTAGGATTGGGAATCCTAGTTGGACTCCCCCTATAGGCGCGCCCCTCCTAGGCCGGCCTCCTCTTCCTCCCTCCTTTATATACGTGGCCAGGGGCACCCCAATAGCACAACAGACAATCTCTTAGCCGTGTGCGGTACCCCCCTCCATAGTTACACACCTCGGTCATTTCATCGTAGTGCTTAGGTGAAGCCCTGCGCTGGTAACTTCATCATCACCGTCACCATGCCGTCGTGCTGACGGAACGCTCCCTCGGCCTCTACTAGATCAAGAGTTTGAGGGACGTCGCCAAGCTAAACGTGTGCTAAACACGGAGGTGCCGTACGTTCAGTGCTTGGATCGGTTGGATCACGAAGACGTTCGACTACATCAACCGTGTTACTAAAGGCTTCCGCTTTCGGTCTACGAGGGTACGTGGACACACTCTCCCCGCTCGTTGCTATGCTTATCCTAGATAGATCTTGCATGATCATAGGTAAGTTTTTTAAATACTACGTTCCCCAACAGCTCACTCATAGTGGAGTATGTGGGAGCAATCTACTAGTCTTCATCGAGCCAACACAATCAAGCACTACAAAAAAAAGACACATCCATGACATTTTGGGCCTAACGATTTTTTTTCTGTCATGCTTATGACACTTCTATGATGATACTTGTGACAAAACTCGGTATCATCGTAGATGTGGTGGGCTCCTACTTCTATGACAAAAAATCATGACAGAAAATGGGCTTTTCGTCCTGGGCAGGCCGGAGACGTAGTTGCATGACATTCTTTGGGCCGTCCATGACGGAAAAAATCATGGTAGAAGCGAGGGCGAGGAAAATATCAGGGAGTTCCCGGTTACGGTGGGTGGTCGGGGCCGAGCGATGCACTGTGGTTTGCGTGTTTCTCTCATGTACGCGCGTGTGCGCGAGGCGTTGGCTAACTGAACCCGAGTGATCGCACGTTACTAAACCCGAGCGATCGATCCCTTGGCTGTTAACTGAACCCGAGCGATTCATTTGATGTTGACTGAACCTGAGCGATTCCTTTACTGCTGCTACTAACCGAACCGAGTGATCAATCACTGTTGTTTCTTACTGAAGCCAATCGAGCCCCCGTACAGCCGGTGTTGGGTTGCCTCTCGATGAACAGTGATCGTTGCTACCATGCACGCGGTGCGTAGAACGAGTCGAGACGTGGTGAGTCGAGCCGGTTGGTTGGCTGTGGATGAACAGTTCCCGGTGGGGGTTGTATGAACATAACCCCGTGGTAGTAGGCCATTGCCGCTGGATGAACCAGACCCCGAGGAGGCCACCGCACCCCAGCCGGTTGGGTGGATGAATAGGACTTGTTGGAGGCTCTATGAACAATAGCCGGTGGAGGCTGGATGAACAGTAGCCCATGGATGGACCGTAGTTGGTGGAGGCTGGAGGAGGTCAACGGTGGATGAACAGTAGCCCATGGAGGCTGGAGCGAGGTAGTAGACGGTGGATGATCAGGACCTCATTTCACCGTAGGCGCTCCAACAGAAGTCCGGTTCCTCCGTTTTGCGGTACGCCACACACCTCCCGATCAATAGGACCCCATTTTGACTGTAGGCACTCAGACAGAAGTCTGTTTCCTCCGTTTTGTGGTACGCTAGACCCTTCCAGATGAGCAGGACCCCGTATCGACCGTACGCGATCGAACAGAAGGTCGTTTCCTTCTATGATAATAACCAGCCACTTGGACCATCGAATTTCAATAAATAATTGTTCTTCATTTAAATGTGGGTCATGCGTTCTTTGTTTAAATTAGGCAATGGGATCTCTATGGAAGACATTGACCAAAGTAGATTGTGCCAAGTAGATGGTATCTTTGTATTTGCATTTTGAACAAATAGTGATGGTTTGTTTTCCTATCATATTAATTACTACACTGGGTTCGATTTGTGATGTTTGCAAGTCAAATTAATTTTCATATGGGCAGCAAAATGAAAAAATATAATGCAATCTAGACTTTTCACTGATCATACCAAAGATAAGCTGAAAAGGAAGGCAATAAAAAGAACTGCTTGGCTTATTATCTAGAGCTTATATTCACAGGTGCTTATTTTCTTAAGATAACTCGTAACAATTGTCCCTAAGAAACTTGGACAATAGAACTGACATACAAATAACACGTCATGATGATTGCAGTGGAGGAGTGACCTACAATAGCACACTGTATAGGCTCACTGCTGCCTCTCCTTTTTTTGCGATGTTCCATGAAATTGCCACATACATCTTGTACTTTTTCATTGTGTAACCCTATCTGCAAGTTGACACGGCTAATTTCAGACATCTCTACATGATAATACATTGCATATCCCTTGCGCATATTTAAACCACCAATTAATGATTGTGTGCGTAGCATAAACTAGCCATGACTCTGTGTGCTGGACTAGCAGACACTCTAAGGGAGCCTAATGTAGTGCACTGGAATTCCTACATGCCACCTATGATTTTGTGTAATGTACTGCCTTTTTTCCTAAATATATGTCTTTGTAGAGATTCTAGTATGGACCACCTACAGATGTATATAGATGCATTTTCAAGTGTAGATTCACTCATTTTGCTCCGTATGTAGCCTATAGTGGAATCTCTAGAAAGACTTATATTTAGGAACGGAGGTACGAGGTAGTATCATGTATGACATCTACATATCTAATTTAGCAGCCAGTAGTAGAAATCATTGTCTGCACAAAGGGATTACTGGTCGAAAATCCTAGCAAAGCACGCTGGTAGGCACACAATAATACAAGAGATAGAGACGCACTTACAAGATCATAGCAATGCCTCAGTCCAGGATCTTGGTTGGCCAAGATGTTAGATCCAGAAGAAACATCGTCCTTGCAGTTTTTGCCAACTGCATAATAGGTAACAGCGACCTGTTAGTATATTTGAAGTACATCGGGCAGGTGATGCTGGACGGGTTTAAAGGTGACAAGTACCTAGGCCGTGGCGGGTGCTTGGCATCTTGCCAGATGGTGGGATTCAGGTTAGAAACGTCAAGGGTGATGACGTTGCACTGGCTGTCGGGGTCCGGTAAGGAGATCTAGAACCGTCGAGTAGGGTGTTTGTGGAGTGGCTCCGGTAGGGTGGACTACGGTGCGAAGCGGATCTATGTTCGTGGACGGGGGCGTCGGTGAAGCTGCTCCGGTGGTTGGGTTAAGGATGGTGTTGATGATGCGGATATGCAGCCGTGGACGGGGCATCAAAAGCTGCTCCGGTAGGTTGGATGAGGGTGCAACGAAGTGGATCTGTAGCCGTGGACTTGTGAGTTGGGAAAGCAGCCCCGGTAGGGTTGAGAATGGTATAGGCAAAGGTACTCCGGTAGGGTTGAATATGATGTCAGTGAAGTGGCTCCGGTAGGGTTGAGGAAGCTGTCGGCGAAGAGGATCAGAGGCCGTCGGTGGGGAAGCTCCGGGGGGTGTGGACGAAGCATCTCCGGTGGGAAGTACGAATGACCTGCTGCAGATGCGCTGCGGTTGACGGGAGTACCGGCGAAGTAGATCCGACGTCGTGGACAAGGCCGGCACTGAATGGGTTGTGGTACAGTGGTGGATGAGCAGTCTACTTGTTTCTAGTGGAGGTGGGAGGGGTAGATGCGACCGCAGAAGCAAATTCGGCAAGGTGGACGCTGCTGGCAGTGAATGGGCTCTGGTACGCCGGTGGATGAGCAGTCTAGGGTTTCAAGAGGGGAGGGGTAGAAAGGCCGATGAAGTACGGACGACGTGATGTAAGATGCTCTAGTGCTGTGGAGTTAGTCGTTTTTGCGGCGGGGGGGAGGGGAGAGGAAATGGGGGTGCCGTGTGGTGGGGGGACCGGAAGTTACCAAAGCAGCCCCGGCCTATTATGTAGATAAGGGCGGTATTGTTACTGTTGTTCTCCATGCACCAAGGACAAAACGGGAATTTCACATGCTAAAGACTAGGTGGTGGAAATTTTAGAAGGAGGCGGGAGATTTTTCTGCCCGTGGAATCGTTCGTATCCAGTTTCAACTAATTTTGGACCGTGCTAGCGGGAAGGTCATGCGAGACTGTGTACACGGGGCACGCGTCAGCAGTTAATAACCGGTGTGAAGTCCACCCTAGAAAAAAAGACAATAACTCGGGATGATGCGCTGATAACTTGGACGTTCACACGGGCGTGGCCAATCGTACGGGTGTTGAGGCACGTTCACAAAAAAAAGGGATCAAACGCTCAACCTATGTATTTCTCGTGTAAATAGATAATTTAGTGCCATTGGTTATTTACTTTAAACATAATGCATTGACGTGTTAGTGTAGAGGCGCACAAAAAGAAATGGATATTGTAGTCCCACAAAAGAAATTGATATTGTAGTCCGCTACTTAAAAGTGTTACCTCATATGATTACATAGCCTCCATTTCATAAATTACGTACCCGTTGAATTCATATATGAATATTACATATATTACTTCATAATAGAACCTTAAATCATCCAGGACTAATGAATTTGAACGCAAGAATAACAATGGTGCATGTACATGGTAGCTACATTGGTTGTTTGAAGAAACATCGATCACTATAACTTTGCCATGCACAATTAAAAAGGTTTATTTATATAGAAAAAATGCGATATGTGAGTGTCCAATCTTTATAGCGTTGAATCGATATTGTACCTTTGGCCACGATATGAAGTAGATATTGATTTATGTTCAAGCGATGCACGTCCACGATCGCTACACAGTGATACGTGAATGAATTGTGCAATATCTCTCACACGCATACATACCTCATTTCCCTGTGGGCATCGGAATCACACACGCGCCACTTCGTGTATTTCTCTCCCTCCGTCAAGGTTAGAATTCATCTTTCTACCCCATCCTACAAGTCTCTCACACAGAAACATGCACACTCTCTCTATCGAACACGCCCACCCCTTTAATTCCGCCCACCCATAGCCACTAATGTCTCAAAGGATAATTATGTCTCTCACACATATGCCTAAGGTAAACTCAAGTTCTGGAACCATATGAATACATACAATGGGATTCCGGCAGAGCACCTTTTGTTTTGAGATTTCGCTCTCTCTCTCACACACACACACACACACACATACACACATGCGCGCGTGCGTAGACATTGTTTATCGCTTCATTTTTCCGGCACTTGCATGCACACTGTTTGTTTATTTTCGTGATGCTTTAAGTATGCCTCGCACACATCCCTTAATATAGATATGGGTCACACAAACTCCTTCTCCCTACTAGCAAGATGCACATGTGTTGCACGGAACATCAAGATACATTTGTATGAGTAGTTTATCTTGTGGCAGAAAAGGATGGACGAGGGAATGCCTTATTTGCAAATGTGGAGAGGGGTGTGAGTATCTTTTTGCAAAATTTCCATAGTTTCCTTCCTATCCGTCAGATATAAATTGGATGGCCTATATTGAAGGATGGCAGGAACACCATCATCACCAACTCTATTTTTTATAAGAGTAGAGATATGTAAGTGTCACTACACCCCCCACCCACCCACACACACACACACTTCTGTGACGCCCCCGATTTAATCGTACACTAATCATGCACGCAAATGTGTACGATCAAGATCAGGGACTCACGGGAAGATATCACAACACAACTCTACAAATAAAATAAGTCATACAAGCATCATAATACAAGCCAGGGGCCTCGAGGGCTCGAATACAAGTGCTCGATCATAGACGAGTCAGCGGAAGCAACAATATCTGAGTACAGACATAAGTTAAACAGGGTGCCATAAGATGGCTAGCACAAACTGGGATACAGATCGAAAGAGGAGCAGGCCTCCTGCCTGGGATCCTCCTAGGTCACTCCTGGTCGTCATCAGCGGGCAGCACGTAGTAGTAGGCGCCTCCAGTGAAGTAGGGGTCGTCGTCGACGGTGGCGTCTGGCTCCTGGACTCCAGCATCTGGTTGCGACAACCAGGAAGAGAGGAAGGGGAAAAGGGGGGAGAAAGCAACCGTGAGTACTCATCCAAAGTACTCGCAAGCAAGGAACTACACTACATATGCATGGGTATATGTGTAAGGAGGCCATATCAGTGGACTGAACTGCAGAATGCCAGAATAAGAGGGGGATAGCTAGTCTTATCGAAGACTACGCTTCTGGTCACCTTCTTCTTGCAACAGGTAGAAGAGGGTAGGACGAAGTCCTCCAAGTAGCATCTCCAAGTAACATCTTCAAGTAGCATCGCATAGCATAATCCTACCCGGCGATCCCCTCCTCATATCCCTGAGGTAGAGCGACCGCCGGTTGTATCTGGCACTAGGAAGGGTGTGTTTTATTAAGTATCCGGTTCTAGTTGTCATAAGGTCAAGGTACAACTCCAAGTCGTCCTGTTACCGAAGATCACGGCTATTCGAATAGATTAAACTTCCCTGCAGGGGTGCACCACATAGCCCAACACGCTCGATCCCATTTGGCCGGACACACTTTCCTGGGTCATGCCCGGCCTCGGAAGATCAACACGTCGCAGCCCCACCTAGGCACAACAGAGAGGCCAGCACGCCGGTCTAAACCTAAGCGCACAAGGGTCTGGGCCCATCGCCCATAGCACACCTGCACGTTGCGTGGGCGGCCGGAAGCAGAACTAGCCCCCTTAATACAAGAGCAGGCTTACGTTCCAATCCGGCGCGCGCCGCTCCGTCGCTGACGTCTGAAGTGCTTCGGCTGATACCACGACGTCGGGATACCCATAACTACTCCCACGTAGATGGTTAGTGCGTATCGGCTCGTAGCCAGACTCAGATCAAATACCAAGATCTCGTTAAGCGTGTTAAGTGTCCGCGAACGCCGAACAGGGCCAGGCCCACCTCTCTCCTAGGCGGTCTCAACCTGCCCTGTCGCTCCGCCACAAAAGATCCACACAGAGGGCCGTCGGGACAAGGTCCTTTCAGCCCCCAATCCGTGAATCACTCGCGGGTACTCTTCGAGCTGACCCGACTTTAGTCACCATCTGTATAGTATGTATGTATATATAGTATATACCCGTGATCACCTCCCAGGTGATCACGGCCCGATAGTATAGCAAGGCAGACTGACAAGAATGTAGGGCCAATGATGATAAACTAGCATCCTATACTAAGCATTTAGGATTGCAGGTAAGGTATCAACAGGTGTAGCAACAATGTCAGGCTATGCATCAGAATAGGATCAACAGAAAGCAGTAACATGCTACACTACTCTAATGCAAGCAGTATAGAGAAGAATAGGTGATATCTGGTGATCAAGGGGGGGGGCTTGCCTGGTTGCTCTGGCAAGAGAGAGGGGTCGTCAACTCCGTAGTCGAACTGGGCAGCAGCAGCGTCGGTCTCGTAGTCTACCGGAGAGAAGAGGGGGAAGAAACAATGAATACCAAGTAAACAGATGCATATCGATGCATGACATGTCAAGAAGCGATGCTAGGCGTGCCCTAACGTGGTATGAGGTGGTACCGGTTAAGGGGGGAAACATCCGGGAAAGTATTCCCGGTGTTTCGTGTTTTCGGGCAGAGGAGCCGGAGGGGGAAAGTTGCGGGTTCGATAGGTTAGGGGGGTGTGGTGGACGAACGGACTGCGTATCCGGAATCGTCTCGTCGTTCTGAGCAACTTTCATATAGAAAGTATTTTCATCCGAGTTACGGATTAAAAGATATGATTTTCTAAAGATTTAAATCATTTTCTGATTTTATTTAGTTATTTAATTCCAACATTATCCAAAACAGTGAACGATGACGTCAGCATGACATCAGAGTGATGTCAGCAGGTCAACTGGTCAGTTGACCAGTCAAACCAGACAGGTGGGTCCAGTGGGACCCACATGTCATTGTCAGGGATATTAACAGAATTTTAAAACTAACTAAATTGGGTTAATTAGTGGGTGGGGCCCGGTAGTCAGTGAGAGATTAGTGTTTAATTAATTAATTTAATTAATTAGCAATTTATCTCTTTATTTTTATTCGTTTTAAGACATGGGGCCCACATGTCAGTGTCAGTGGTTGCCACATCAGCGTAGTTGACCCGGTCAACTTGGCCAGTTGGGGCCCCAGGCCCACAGGCAGTGACCCAGGGGGTG
Source organism: Triticum aestivum (assembly GCF_018294505.1). NCBI lineage: Eukaryota > Viridiplantae > Streptophyta > Magnoliopsida > Poales > Poaceae > Triticum > Triticum aestivum. The sequence continues at coordinate 619,610,070 of NC_057798.1, forward strand.
AACCCCACGCACGCCACATCAGCCGGCCGGCGTTTAGACGCCGGCGAGTCCGTTTTCGCGGCGGCGCGGCTCGGGAGCGTGGCGGGTTTCGCCCATGGTGCACCAAACCGAGCGGGACCGGTCGCGTTCGAACGGCAAGACGACGGCGAAGTGAGTGGGGGTGGTTGTAGAGGCGGTGGTGGCCGGAGTCGAGCGCCACGAGCTCGCCGGCGGTGAGGTGGTTCGGGCGCGAAATGAAGACGGCAACACCGTGCGCTTCGGGGCTAGCGGGGAGGCCAGGGGGGAGCTGCGCGTCGCGCCGAGCACAAGGACTCGGCCCCGTGACCATTTGGTCACCGGAAGGGCACCGGCGACGCGTGCAGGCGGCGGCGCGGTCGGGTGCTTCGGCGGTAGCTAGCTAGGGCACCGAGAGGCGAAGAAGGAGAGGGGGAGAGGACGGAGTGGAGCTCACCGAGCGGTCAAGAAAGACCCGTGGTGGCTTAGGAGCAGCAGAGCTCGTCGGGGAGGAAGGGGATCGCCGGCGGCCGTCGAGGAAGCAGACGACCCAATCCGGGGCCTGCGGTGCTCCTCGAGCTCGATGGCGAGGCGTAGCCGAAGCAGAGGTCGTCGGCGCGTCTCGTGGACGTGCAAGCGAGGCGCGGGATGGCCGGTGGCCGCGGTTATGGCGCAGCCATGGCGACGGCGGCGCTCGGTTACGGAGGGGAAGTAGGGGGAGATGGATCTGGAGGGGAGAGGGAGAGGCGCGGGGGCCGAGGGCGAGCGTGGGGGCGAGTGGGAGGGGAGACCGAGGGGGCGCGGCGTCGGCGTCCTTATCCCCACGCCTCGTCGCCGGCGAGGTGGGTTCGGCTGGGACGCGCCCTGTTCCGACCCGCGTCGGGGGAACAGGGGAAGGGGACGCTGTGCGGGGACTGGGCCGGCTGGGCCGGCCAGGCTGATTGCGGGCCAGGGGGTTGGGTGGTGGCCGTGCGGGTGGGTTGGGCTGCCTGGTCCAGGGGGCTCCCCCCTCCCTTTTGTTTTGTTTTTTTTTTCTTCTGTAATCTCTTTCTTTTATTTATTTCCCTTTCTGTTTTATTTAATTTTAGGGCATTTAGGCATTTTATAAAATGGTGTTTGCTTCACCATAATTACCAGTGCAATATTTGGCAACCCCCGAACATTTTCGCTTTGCCTTTTGAAAATTTAGGGCGTTTGTCACTAATTCATATTTTGAATTGCAATGATTTTGAACTACCACCTGATTAGCAACAGTAACACGGACGACATGGCATCATTAGAAGAATTTTACTGTAGCCTAATTATCCGGGCGTTACAAATCTCCTCCACTACAAGAAATCTCGTCCCGAGATTTAGGAGGTAGAAGGAAACAGTGCGGGGTATTCATCACGCAGGCGATCCTCACGTTCCCAGGTGGCTTCATCTTCAGAATGGTGCGACCACTGGACCTTGAGGAACTTGATCGCCTTCTGGCGTGTGCGGCGTTCAGCTTGGTCGAGAATGCGGACCGGATGCTCTTTATAGGAGAGGTCCTGTTGCAATTCGAGCACTTCATGATCCACAGCTCGGATTGGGTCCTTGAAGCAACGGCGGAGTTGTGACACATGGAACACATCGTGAACCTGAGAAAGGTTCGACGGAAGCTCCAGTTGATATGCCACTTTTCCATGCCTTTCCAGAATAGTGAATGGGCCAATATAGCGAGGAGCTAGCTTGCCCTTGATCCCGAAGCGGTGAGCACCCTTCATTGGTGTAACGCGAAGATAGGCCTTTTCGCCAGGTTGATAGACCATGTCTTTATGATGACGGTCATACTGACTCTTCTGACGTGACTGAGCAGTCTTGAGATTCTCGCGAATAATGCGGACTTGTTCTTCGGCATGTTGGATAATATCCGGACCGAAGAGTGGACGTTCCCCAGTTTCTGACCAGTTCAGAGGGGTTCGGCACTTTCGTCCATATAACACTTCGAAGGGGGCCATCTTCAGACTAGCTTGGTAGCTATTATTATAAGAGAACTCAGCATACGGAAGAGATTCCTCCCATTTCTTGCCGAAGGAAATAACACAAGCTCGAAGCATGTCTTCGAGAACTTGGTTGACACGTTCAACTTGCCCTTGTGACTGAGGATGAAAAGCAGTGCTGAAAGACAGATGAGTGCCCATAGCTTCTTGGAAACTTGCCCAGAATCTTGAAGTGAATAAACTGCCACGGTCTGAACTGATAACCAGTGGAATACCGTGAAGCGAAACAATTCTGGTCATGTAGAGAGTTGCAAGCTGACTAGCAGTGATCGTTTCTTTGACCGCCAGAAAATGTGCAACCTTAGAAAGTCGGTCAATGACGACAAGAATAGCATCATTACCTTTCTGCGATTTGGGGAATCCAGTAACGAAGTCCATCTCGACATGGTCCCATTTCCATTCCGGAATAGATATAGGTTGCAGAGTTCCAGCAGGCCTTTGATGTTCTGCTTTGATACGACGGCAAATGTCACATTCAGCAACATAACGAGCAATGTCTTGCTTCATGTTAGACCACCAGAATCTCTGGCGGATGTCTTGATACATCTTCGTACTACCAGGATGGATACAAAGAGGCGTATCATGAGCTTCTTTCATAACCTCCTGGGTCATATTCAGGTTTTCCTTCTTACACGGCACCACTAGGCGGCCTTTGAAGTACAAGGCGCCATCATCGGCAATAGTGAAGGATGAGGGACTTCCTTCTTTGAGGTCTTGCTTAATCTTGTAGACTTCAGAGTCAAATCCCTGCATTGTCTTAATGGTGCCCACGAGATCGGGTTCAACAGCCAGGGTATAGAGGGAACCCTGGGAAACAACACGGAGATTCATCTTGCGGAACTCCGGGGGAGGGGGAGCGAGTGCACCCGGAGGAACAATATGGAGGTTTAGCTTTCTGAATTCTTCAACAAGTGAGGGATGAACTTTGTGAACCTGGAGGTGGTTGCAGTAAGACTTGCGGCTCAAGGCATCAGCCATTACATTAGCCTTGCCTGGTGTATAGGAAATAGCCAAATCAAAGTCTGCAACAGTCTCCATCCATCTCTGCTGACGGAGGTTCAGGTCTGGTTGAGTAAACAGATACTTCAGACTTTGATGGTCGGTGAAGATCTCGCAACGATTACCGAGTAGGTAATGTCGCCACTGTTTTAGTGCATGAATGACAGCAGCAAGTTCGAGGTCGTGAACTGGGTAGTTCTCTTCGTGAGGGCGCAATTGACGAGAGGCATAAGCAACCACTTTGCGCTCTTGCATTAGGACACAGCCTAATCCTTGACGGGAAGCGTCGCAGTAAATGACGAAGTCCTTCTTAGTATCAGGTGGAGCTAGTACTGGGGCAGAAGTCAACTTGTCTTTGAGTGCCTGGAAGCTTTCCTGACATTTGTCTGTCCACTGGAACTTGACGCCCTTATGCAATAGGTTAGTAAGAGGCCTGGCAATCTTGGAGAAGTTCTCGACGAATCGACGGCAGTAGCTGGCGAGACCGAGAAAACTTCTGACTTGCTTAACGTTCTTCGGAGGAGTCCAATCGAGAATAGCCTGAACTCGTTCAGGGTTGACGGCAATACCATCCTTAGAGATGACATGCCCAAGATAGGTTACTTCGGGAAGCCAGAATTCACATTTGGAGAACTTGGCATAAAGTTGATGCTCTCGTAGCTTTTCCAGCATGAGGCGAAGATGTTCAGCATGTTCCTCTTCGTTCTTGGAAAATACCAGAATATCATCCAGATAAACCACGACGAACTTGTCGAGGTAATCCATGAATATATAGTTCATCAGGCGAGAGAAGGTGGCTGGAGCATTGGTTAAGCCGAAAGACATGACGGTGTACTCGTATGAACCATAACGAGTCACGAATGCGGTCTTGGGGATATCTTCCTCACGAACACGGATCTGGTGGTAACCCAACCTCAAGTCGAGTTTAGAGAACACTGATGATCCAGCCAATTGATCATACAGATCATTGATCCGAGGAAGAGGATACTTATTCTGAATGGTAGCTTGATTTATAGGACGGTAGTCTTGGACCAATCGGTTTGTCCCATCTTTCTTCTTGACAAAGAGAGAAGGTGCTCCCCAAGGAGAGCAACTTGGGCGAATGAAACCACTTTGAAGAGATTTATCGATTTCCTCCTTAAGCTCAAGGAGTTCATGCGGCGGCATCTTGTAGGGTCGCTTGGCTATAGGAGTGGTGCCTGGTTTCAAGTCGATGACGAATTCGACAGCTCTAGCAGGGGGAATCCCTGGGAGTTCTTCAGGAAAGACGTCTAGGAATTCACGCACGACGGGAATGTTTTCAATGCCCTCAAGTGGTGCAGCGTTCAATGCGTTTAAGGCATAAAGTCTGGCCTCGGCATTCCGAACCAGATGAGCATCGTAGCTAATTATTTCATCAGAAGGGTGTAGCAGATGGACGGTCTTGGTGGCGCAAACGATAGAAGCGGTATGCGCCTTTAACCAATCCATTCCCAGAATGAGATCAATGCTACAGGACTTCAGTACGATGGGAGAGACAAGGAATTCCAGTCCTTCGATTTCTACAGGGACGTCGTTGCAAATCATGGAGGTTCGACATTGGCCCGCAGGAGTGTGTACTAATAGTGAAGCATTCATGTCCTCACATTTAATGTCGTGCAAGCATGCAAAATCTTCTGACATGAATGAATGCGATGCACCTGTATCAAATAAAACAGATGCTGGTACTGAATTTACGAGGAGTGTACCCATCACAGTAGCAGGCTGGTCTTGAGCTTCATTCAGATCAACGTGGTTGGCATGAACACGGCCATAAGACTTGGCATTGTTGATGCGGGCCTGGTTGTTTCCACGGCCAGTAGCTGGAAGGGCCAGTTGATTCTGATTCTGAAAGCAATCCCTAGCACGGTGACCTGGTTGACCACACTTGTAGCACAGGCCATTATTGGGAGTGGGAACAGGAGCTTGGGGTGGCGGAGCTGGAAGTCTTGGCAGCCTAGTTGGAGCAGTAGGCAGACGAGGTGCAGCGTAAGACTGCCTTGGGGCTGGTGCATTTGGACGGTACATGCTGTTCGGGATCCATATCTTACGCTTCTGCGAGGGCGGGCCCGAAGATGAGCCCGTGTCACGGTTGCGCCTTTGAGAGCTATGGTGTTCTTGAAGACCAGTCTCAACATTGATGGCCTTATTCACCAAGGTGGCGAAATCAGCAAAGTCGTGCACTAGAAGTGCGAGCTTGATGTCAGCTTGAAGGCCGTCACGGAACTTCTCCTGCCTACGTGCATCAGTTGCAATGTCCTCTTCAGCATAGCGAGACAAGTCCAGAAACTCCCGCTGATAAGCTTCAACAGTCTTGTTGCCTTGGGTGAGGTTGCGAAACTCACGCTTCTTCCGGTCCATGACTCCCTGAGGAATGAAGCGGGCACAGAAGGCAGCCTGAAAGTCTGGCCAGGAGATGATTGTCCCAACTGGCAGAGTACGCCTGTGGCTGTCCCACCATTGAGCTGCGGGTCCCTTCAGGAAGAAGGAAGCAAAAGTGACATAGCTGGCAGGGGCTACATCAGCAGACTCCATCTCATAGGTGATGTCACGGAGCCAGTCATCAGCATCCAGCGGCTGGGTTGAGCTGCGGTACACACTTGGGTTGAGGCGTATGAAATCCTGCAGAGTTGTTGTGTTTGGATGCTGGTTCATATTGGGGCGAGGAAACTGAGCCATCATGTTTTCCATGAACTGGCGATTCATCTCAAGCTGTTGGATCATACCAGCCATGTACTCAGGCGGTGGTGGGAAGTTGCCACCACGACCACGACCAGCTGGTCTAACCATCCTGCTAATATATAACAGGGGTAGTTCAGTATTGAGAAATTTGCATAGACAAGAGTCTTTCATGATGAAACATGCATAATGAAAGGAGCACGACAGATACCACATAGATAGTCGGCATAACTTACAAAAGGGGTCGGACATAGAGTTCAGTACACAGAGTTCAGTACATAGATTAAGTCATCATAGGCGGCACGCAGGCTCGCGAGTGCATCTAAGACTAATGAACAAGACTACATCAGTCCCAGGAGGTACTGTGAAGGTAGCTGTAACCTGACAGCTGGTAGTGAGGCAACGGATAGTCCTCCACGTCAGTGGCCTGGGGGCCGCGGATACTCTGGTGTAGAACCCGACGCTCAGGTGGCAGAAGAGGACCAAGTGCGGGAGAGTAGCCTCCCACCTCTGGCCATCCGACACCGTGGGGCATCACGGTCCTGGCTGGGTAGGTCGCAGAACGCGGCAGCTGTCCAGACCGGACAAAGGGGTGCAACCGCGTCAGAGCCCTGTAAAGGTGCTGACGAGTGGTGTACAACTCGTGGCGAAGAGCTCTGTTAGCTCGGTCCAGCCCATCAGCATGCAGAACCAGGCGCTGGTGGTGGAACGGCTCTCGGGTGACGGTGGAGTAGGCGGCAGTGTAGTATCCCTCCGCACCAACGTCAGATGCGATAGGAACGTGCCTGAAAGGAGAAGTGTCCAATGCCTGGTACTCTCCACGAAGACGTGTCAGAGCAGCATGAGCCGCATCGTGGACTGCCATCTCGATGGTCACTCCAACACCATGAGCGGTGTGCAGCACGGTAGTGGACTCATACTCCCGAGAGTAGAGGTGGACGATGGCACGGTACTGCTCCTGGTTAAAGTCCTGGTACTCCTCGTAGACGGTGTACTCAGGGTGCCAGCGATAACCCAGATAGGTCATCATATCAGCTAGCACAGCAGGTGATCCTGAGGCACCAATGGCCGCAGTGTGGCGCACGACCTGCCTCGCGGGTTCCATCTGAAAACAAAGATGTTTCAATGGAGTCAAATGACAACATGGGCACTATTCAAAATGCTATCCTACAGAATAACTATGGCTTATCCAACTTTGGGGTGAGTGTGGTAACGGGATCCTAATGTCAGAGTTAGTAAATTCGTTTAACCCGAGTTGAAAAGAGTTCAGAGTCCCAGAGCAAGGGTCGAGGAGTAAAAGACCCTAGTACCACCCGATGGCGACGTGGGCCCGTAAGGCACACAGCCATGTTAGTAAAAGTTTTGTAGTGACTAGACTCGACTTCGGCCAAGGAGTGTGGAAGGGGGATTCCTACAGGCAGTCGGCTCTGATACCAACTTGTGACGCCCCCGATTTAATCGTACACTAATCATGCACGCAAATGTGTACGATCAAGATCAGGGACTCACGGGAAGATATCACAACACAACTCTACAAATAAAATAAGTCATACAAGCATCATAATACAAGCCAGGGGCCTCGAGGGCTCGAATACAAGTGCTCGATCATAGACGAGTCAGCGGAAGCAACAATATCTGAGTACAGACATAAGTTAAACAGGGTGCCATAAGATGGCTAGCACAAACTAGGATACAGATCGAAAGAGGAGCAGGCCTCCTGCCTGGGATCCTCCTAGGTCACTCCTGGTCGTCATCAGCGGGCAGCACGTAGTAGTAGGCGCCTCCAGTGAAGTAGGGGTCGTCGTCGACGGTGGCGTCTGGCTCCTGGACTCCAACATCTGGTTGCGACAACCAGGAAGAGAGGAAGGGGAAAAGGGGGGAGAAAGCAACCGTGAGTACTCATCCAAAGTACTCGCAAGCAAGGAACTACACTACATATGCATGGGTATATGTGTAAGGAGGCCATATCAGTGGACTGAACTGCAGAATGCCAGAATAAGAGGGGGATAGCTAGTCTTATCGAAGACTACGCTTCTGGTCACCTTCTTCTTGCAACAGGTAGAAGAGGGTAGGACGAAGTCCTCCAAGTAGCATCTCCAAGTAACATCTTCAAGTAGCATCGCATAGCATAATCCTACCCGGCGATCCCCTCCTCATATCCCTGAGGTAGAGCGACCGCCGGTTGTATCTGGCACTAGGAAGGGTGTGTTTTATTAAGTATCCGGTTCTAGTTGTCATAAGGTCAAGGTACAACTCCAAGTCGTCCTGTTACCGAAGATCACGGCTATTCGAATAGATTAAACTTCCCTGCAGGGGTGCACCACATAGCCCAACACGCTCGATCCCATTTGGCCGGACACACTTTCCTGGGTCATGCCCGGCCTCGGAAGATCAACACGTCGCAGCCCCACCTAGGCACAACAGAGAGGCCAGCACGCCGGTCTAAACCTAAGCGCACAGGGGTCTGGGCCCATCGCCCATAGCACACCTGCATGTTGCGTGGGCGGCCGGAAGCAGAACTAGCCCCCTTAATACAAGAGCAGGCTTACGTTCCAATCCGGCGCGCGCCGCTCCGTCGCTGACGTCTGAAGTGCTTCGGCTGATACCACGACGTCGGGATACCCATAACTACTCCCACGTAGATGGTTAGTGCGTATCGGCTCGTAGCCAGACTCAGATCAAATACCAAGATCTCGTTAAGCGTGTTAAGTGTCCGCGAACGCCGAACAGGGCCAGGCCCACC
>NC_057798.1:619620918-619692932 GCF_018294505.1 Triticum aestivum
TGGAGGGGGGGGTCCGGACGGCGGCGAGGGAGGAGGACGAGGACGGTCCGGTGACGGGGCGGCTACGGGCGACGTGGGGCGCGGGGCGCAGGGGGAGCGATGGGGTTCGTTCCCCCGATCCGATCTGGATCGGGGAGGAGGGGGGAGAGCGAGTGGGGGGAGGGGTGGAGTGGCGGACCGGCTAGGGTTCCAGTCGGGGTGGGGGGTTAAGGGGAGGCCGGCTGGGCCAGGTGGGCCGGCCTGGCCGGTGAGCTGGGCCGTCTGGCCCAGTTGGCCAGGGGGCCCCCTTTTTTTTCCTTTTAGTTTTGTTTTGTCTTTTGCTTTTGTATTTATTTTCTTTTCTGTTTTAGTTTAATTAAAATGCCAAAACATTTTACAAAAATTTGTGCACCCCACCATAATTAGGTTTGCTATTTTAGACAACCCCCGAACAATTTAGTTTTCGTTTCTGAAAACTTTTATTGTTTGTTTTCGTTTTAAATTTGAAATTCGAACTAGGTTCCGAACTAACGCGAGTTTATCCACAGTAACCGAGGTGACATGGCACCATTAGCGGGGATTACTGTAGCAAGATTATCCGGGCGTTACAACTTCCCAACACCGAAGGAGTAGGGTGACACCTCAATTTTGATTCTAATCTATCGACTGGCTTCTCTATCAAACACACACACACACACACACACACTACCCGACACCGAAGGAGTAGGGTGGCACCTCGATCTTGATAGTAATCTATCTACTCCTCTTTCAGACACATATAGATACACACACACTCGCTAGTTGTGCCTCTGTGCCTACCGCGCACACTCTCGATACGTCTTTCTCTCCCTCCCCTTCCCCACCCCCAACCCCAATAATGACAGCAGAAGGGTGACAACTCGATCTGATCTTAATCTGTCAATTGGTTTCTCTCTCAAGCATTGTGTCTCTGTGCCTCGCTCAGACACACTCGATATGTCTTTTTCTCCGTAGCCCCCTCGAAATGTAGACTTCTCGCGCGCACATAGCTGTAGTGATGATGACGCTGAACCCAATGTGCCTTGTTTTCACTGGCCTCATGTGATAGTTTTCACCCTGTTTTCCATTAATTAACAAGACAACCTTTTATTTTTTTTACTACTAGTGAATATGAAATCATTCGGGGAAGACATATAATATATCACTTCAACCCAATTATCGCAGTAACTATTTTAAAAGAAACTAGCTAGATGCCCGTGGGTTGCATGGAACATCAAGATGCATTTGTATGAGTAGTTCATCGTGTGAGAGACTAGCAACATGCCCATGCATTGCACGGAACATCAAGATGCATTTATATGAGTAGTTTATCTTATGAGAGAAAAGGATGAATGAGGGAAGGCCTTATTTGCAAATGTGGAGAGGGGTGTGGGTATGTTTTTGTAAAATTGCCATAGTTTCCTTCCTATCTGTCAGATATAAATCGGACGGCCTATATTGCAGGATGGCAGGCACACCGTCATCACCAACTCTGTTTTTTATCTCTACTCCTATAAAACACTCAGTTGGTGATGATGGTGTGTCTGCCATCCGTCATTTCTGACCATCAGATCTGCATCTAACGACTATGATGTAAGTCATGGCATTTCTGCAACAAGACCCCACTTCTCTGCTCCAATTTGCAGAAACCCCTTAGTATCTTGAAACCAACCACATCCCTCCCCCACCTCATGCAAACAACCACAAGTAATATGTGGCACCCCGGCTCAGAGCGACCGGTTTACCTTGCATTGCCAGCGCAGAGACCATGTCTTCTGGCAACACACAACATCTTGGTACAGAAAACAACCGCTTTATTGATGCTACCGCCTCAAAGTTTACATTACAACAGGTAGCGAGGCCAAGCGGCACACCCGGTGCGGCTGAACAATATGTACATTATTTAGTGAACATAAAGGGGCCTCGATCATAACAACTATGCGGTAGCGGAACAACATTGTAGCGGAACTCCATAGCACAGGGACACCGATGTGGACACGATTTAGACTCGAACAGCACTCCTTTCCAACGGGACTTTCCTAAAATCTAGCAAGACACGCCAGGTCAGTACATTGAATGTACTTGCAAGCTCACAACAAGCATAAACATAATGACAAACCATATCATGATAATTAACCAATTATTAGTGATGCAACAATGTAACCAACATGCTGTGATAACGCTCTTATGAGAACAGTTCCTTGGACTAGCTTACCAACGGTGATCGCTTCTGGATCACAAATGTACCAACCACATGATCTTAGCTATCGATACCTCGTGATCATTCCAGCGACCACAGTCACGACCAATATTTGGTCTCAAACAGCAATCCTTACGGCGATCACAGCCACGACCAACACTTGGTCTCAACTGACAGGATGACCTTCCTGCCATCCTCAATAGTGCAAAGTTCATGACTTAGTGTGCACGATTAATTAAATGTTGACCCATGGTGTGACCTATTTTCAAGGTGTCCGTAACCATGGACTCGGCTATTGATAGATTAATGCACTCTGTAGAGGTAGCGCACTGTACCCACACCACGGAACCCATGGCCTCGTATTCCCATTCGGGTGGACCAATGGTATTCTGATGAAACCCCTCCATTGCCATGACACTCTCTCAGCCACTCCGACCCACTCCCAACTGGGCTAGTCCTGGGTGGCCCCGTGTCTACCAAAGACACAATGACCACCATCGTGGCCAAAACATAAACGTCCCTCACTGGGCCAGGTACCAAAAATCCCAACAATGGGCACACAAGGTTATGTCTGCTTAACGGGCCAGGGTACCACACGCCCATAACCTTCCCTCGTTGGAGGAACCGACCAGAGGCATGACAACGGACCGAATAAAGGCCTTCCCATAAAGGCAAATGTGGTTGCACTGGGAAAAACTCGATTCAGTGGCACCATGACCCGGTCAATGATATATTCAAGTTGTGTTATTATCAGGTTCAACTTAAATTGAAAAATAACCAGTGTCATAGAATGCCATGGAATGCAACACTAACATATGCATCACATATTAACGAAAATGACTGAGTCAACGAACTCCACACTAACCATAAACATCAACAACTCCTCATACTTTTCTGGTTAGGATCAACATTCACTTTAACATAATCTATTCTAACAATTTTATCATTTTTCTCGTGCAAGAAAAATAACTCCAATTAATTACTTATATCCATAACCATATTATTTCTATCATAGCAAAGATTAATTCTAGTTTCTATTACAATTTAGATAGCTACAAAGTTTCTGATAATATAAGCATATAAACTTAAACAAACACTAACAGAATATAAATAACATAATAATAATGATTTAAATGCATGAATTAAATCATTCGTTCAAGTAGAAAAATCACAAATATTGTAGTGGCATCATGAAATTGTTGATGTGGCTTGCCTTAGTGCAGATGGGGCTCACAAGCCTTCTGGTGATCCTCAAGACAAGCTTCACTCTTTGAAAATAATTCTAAACACAAAAAGAAAACATCAAGAACCCTTCTGAAAATCACTAGAAAATCTAGACAGCAGGGAAAAATCCCATTTTTGATGGGCTGCTAGATTTCTTTGCAAAAAAACACAATGCAAAAAGAATCAATCCATTTGGACTTATGGTTGAAGAGTTATAACTGTTTGAATCTCTCTGGACATAAATGAAATTTGAATTTAAATAAAAATAGACTTGGGGTGATGTCGAAGGCATAAAGCCTTGGGGCGCCACCACTCGTACCGTTTTGCGCGCGTACTGAGTGGCTGACTAGCGGGCCCCGCTAGTCAGGTGAGGGGGAGAGGGAGAAGGAAACAGAGGAGGTCGCAGCTTCGCCGGAGCTCACGCCGGCGACGAGGGCACCTTGCCCAAAACGAGAGGGAGGGATCGAGAGAGGGGATGGAGGCGCACCTGCCCATACCCATAGCGTAGCTAGGGGTGGTCGGACGGCGTCAGAATTGACCTCGCAAGCAGAGGCAGAGAGCGGAGGTTGCCAGAGACGAAGACGACGGCAAACATCAGCGACTCCAGGGGCTCCAACCAGGCGGAACAGCACCACCGGAGAGTGGCGGAGGCCCTAGAAGGGTTGCCTAGGCCTGGGAGGGGCTGGAGCTACCGTGACGACCCAAGAGGATCACCGGTGAGCTCGAGCTCGGGGACGGCGGCCTGCGACCTGCCCGGCCGGGCTACGGTTCCCTACGATGTTGTGGGGTGTGTGGGAGTGGAGGATGGTGCTCGAGGAGGCTGGGGGTGGCTCCATTTATAGGCGAGCAGTGAGGGGGGATCGGGCTCCGCCGTTGACACCTAGACACGGTGCCCGGCGACGAGAAGCATTAGTGAGAGGGGGCGAAGGCGACGCAACTCACGCAGGGACTGTGGGCCAATGGGGACGAGCACAGGATCAAGAGGAAGGAGACGAGCACAGTGTAGAGCGCACTACTGTGTTGGCCGGACCATGCCCGTGCTCGCTGCGGCGAGCTCCGGCGTCGGCGAGTGCCAGGGGAGAGTTAAGGGGTTTGGATGAAGATGGTAGCGAGGTTTGGCATGCTTTGGCAGTTGGGGAAGCGAGCACGCGCGAAACAGAGCGCTCGACGGCACTCAGAGCGCGTCGACACGTAGGCTGTCATCGTGTACACTGATACATCTCCAACGTATCTATAATTTATGAAGCATTCATGCTATTTTATTATCTGTTTTTTGAATGATTACGGGCTTTGTTATGCACTATTATATTACTTTCGGGACTAACCTATTAACCGGAGGCCCAGCCCATATTGCTGTTTTATTGCCTGTTTCAGGATTTCGAAGAAAAGGAATATCAAACGGAGTCCAAATGGAATGAAACCTTCAGCAGCGTGATTTTTGGAACGAACGTGACCCGGGAAACTTGGAGTACAAGCCAGGGGAGCATCGAGGAAGAAATGAGATAGAGGGCGCACCCAACCCCCTGGGCGCACCCTACCCTCTCGTGGGCCCCTCGAGGCTCCCCCGACCGACTTCTTTCGCCTATATAAGCCTACGTACCCTAAAACATCGATAACGAAGATAGATCGGGAGTTCCGCTTCCGCAAGCCTCTGTAGCCACCAAAAAACCTCTCGGGAGTCTATTCTGGCACCGTGCCAGAGGGGGAACCCCTCACCGGTGGCCATCTTCATCATCCCGGCGCTCTCCATGACGCGAAGGGAGTAGTTCACCCTCGGGGCTGAGGGTATGTACCAGTAGCTATGTGTTTGATCTCTCTCTCTCTCTCGTGTTCTCTCTATGGCACAATCTTTATGTATCGCGAGCTTTGCTATTATAGTTGGATCTTATGATGTTTCTCCCCCTCTACTCTCTTGCGATGAATTGAGTTTTCCTCTTGAAGTTATCTTATCGGATTGAATCTTTAAGGTTTGAGAACACTTGATGTATGTCTTGCCGTGCTTATCTGTGGTGACAATGGGATATCACGTGCCACTTGATCTTTGTTTTGGTGATCAACTTGCGGGTTCCGCCCATGAACCTATGCATAGGGGTTGGCACACGTTTTCGTCTTAACTCTCCGGTAGAAACTTTGGGGCACTCTTTGAAGTACTTTGTGTTGGTTGAACAGATGAATCTGAGATTGTGTGATTCATATCGTATAATCATGCCCACGGATACTTGAGGTGACAATGGAGTATCTAGGTGACATTAGGGTTTTGGTTGATTTGTGTCTTAAGGTGTTATTCTAGTATGAACTCTTGAATAGATTGATCCGAAAGAATAACTTTGAGGTGGTTTCGTACCCTACCATAATCTCTTCATTTGTTCTCTGCTATTAGTGGCTTTGGAGTGACTCTTTGTTGTATGTTGTGGGATTGTTATATGATCTATCTATATTATTATTGTTGAGAGAACTTGCACTAGTGAAAGTATGAACCTTAGGCCTTGTTTCCTACCATTGCAATACCATTTACGCTCACTTTTATCATTAGTTACCTTGCTGTTTTTACAATTTCAGATTACAAAAACCTTTATCTACTATCTATATTGCACTTGTATCACCATCTCTTCGGCGAACTAGTGCACCTATACAATTTGCCATTGTATTGGGTGTGTTGGGGACACAAGAGACTCTTTGTTATTTGGTTGGAGGGTTGTCTAAGAGAGACCATCTTCATCCTACGCCTCCCACGGATTGATAAACCTTAGGTCATCCACTTGAGGGAAATTTGCTACTGTCCTACAAACCTGTGCACTTGCAGGCCCAACAACGTCTACAAGAAGAAGGTTGTGTAGTAGACATCAAGCTCTTTTCTGGCGCTGTTGCCACGGAGGCTAGGTAAGCGGCACTCACATCCCGTCAACTAAGCTCTTTTCTGGCGCCGCTGCTGGGGAGTTTAGTGCTTGAAGGTATATCTTTAGATCTTGTAATTGAATCTTTTTGTTTCTTGTTTTATCACTAGTTTAGTTTATAAAAGGAAACTACAGAAAAAATGGAATTGAGTTTATCTTATACGCTTCATCTTTTTAATATCTTTCGTGAGTATGATGAAAAGGAAAATTGTGCTCAAGTGCTAGAAGAAGAATGCATTAAAATGTTTGGTACTAGATCTTTGTATGATGAGCATGATTGCAATGTTGTTAGTATGGGTTCCTTCAATATCCATGATGCTAATGATATGCAAAGAGACAAGCTTGGGGATGCTATGTTTGATGAAGATGATATTTTTTATCCCCCAAGTTTTGATGAGCAAATTTATTATGATGAAAGCATGCCTCCTATTTATGATGATTATATTGATGAAAGTGGATTTGGAAGAGTGTCAACTTTATTTAGCGATGATTCCACTATTTCGGAAGAGGTTCCAATTGATTATGAGAACAAAGTTGCTATCTATGATGATTATTGTGATGAATTGTATGCTATTAGGAATAATGATAACCATGAAACTTGTCATCATGATTTTAGTTTTCAATTGGATTATGCCTCACATTTGTTGAGTTTTCTCCCACTACTATTCATGAGAAGAATTTTGCTTATGTGGAGAGTAGTAAATTTTCTATGCTTGTAGATCATGAAAAGAATGCTTTAGGTGCTGGTTATATTTTTGAATTCATTCATGATGCTACTGAAAATTATTATGAGGGAGGAACATATGCTTGTAGGAATTGTAATAATATCAAGTTTCCTCCCTATGTGTTGAAAATTTTGAAGTTATGCTTGTTTTACCTTCCTATGCTAGTTGATTATTGTTCCCATAAGTTGTTTGCTCACAAAATCTAGGAAGAGGTTTAGACTTAAATGTGCTAGTCATATGCTTCATGATGCTCCCGTTATGTTTCAATTCTTATCTTTTATGTGAGCATCATTGTCATCATCATGCCTAGCTAGAAAGGCATTAAAGAAAAGCGCTTGTTGGGAGACAACCCAATATTTATCCTTACTGTTTTTGTGTGTTCACGTGATTATGCTACTGTAGTAATCATGTTTTATATCTTTTGTTTCAATAAAGTGCCAAGTAAGACCTTTAGGATAGCTTACGGTGATAGTTGTGTTGATCCTGCTGAGAATCAGAAACTTTTGCACCCAGTAAATTAGTTTTGTTAGTTCACAGAAACGTGCTGCTGATCTGATTCTTTTTGCTCTGGATTGGTACACGAATTTATTAGGACTTCCTAATTTGGTAGGATTTTTGGAATTCCAGAAGTATACGTTTGATACAGATTACTACAGACTGTTCTGTTTTTGATAGATTCTGTTTTTCGTGTGTTGTTTGCTTATTTTGATGCATCTATGGCTAGTATTAAGTGGTATGAACCATAGAGAACTTGGAATACAGTAAGTTTAACACCAATATAAATAAATAATGAGTTCGTTACAGTACCTTATGTGGTGGTTATGTTTTCTTATACTAACGGAGCTTACGAGTATTCTGTTGAGTTTTGTGTTGTGGAGTTTTCAAGTTTTTGGTAAAGATTCGATGGACTATGGAATAGGTAGTGGCAAGAGCCTAAGCTTGGGGATGCCCAAGGAACCCCAAGGTAATATTCAAGGACAACCAAGAGCCTAAGCTTGGGGATGCCCCAGATGGCATCCCCTCTTTCGTCTTCGTTCATCGGTAACTTTAATTGGAGCTATATTTTTATTCACCACATGATATGTGTTTTGCTTGGAGCGTCATTTTCTCATGTTAGTATTTTCTTGCTGTTATTTATAATAATGTTTTGCATCTTTATTTTCAATAAAAATGTCAAGGATAGCCTTTGCCATGCTTATTTTGCTAGTATACATGTTGCTGTTTGAAAACAGAAAGTTTACCGCTGTTGCAAAAATTCCCTAGAAAATTCAGAGCATGATATAATGTTGAAACTTTTTTAATAATGAGCTCTGATAAATTTACTACAGTGGAAATTTTATTTAATAATTTTTGGAGTTAGGGAAGTATGATGAATCTTGCATTCTTTACAGACTATACTGTTTTGGCAGATTGCTGTTATGTTTGCATTGTTTGCATATGTTTGCTTGTTTAATGATTCTATTTAAAGATAGGAGTATTAAATATGCAGAGGCATTTAGTATGCAATGTTGAATAATAATTTTAGTTATTTGTTACAGTAGAAAATGATAAGGTTTTGCATTGGTTTATACTAACCTATCTCACGAGTTCTTGTTGAGTTTGGTGTGGATGAAGCTATTGATAAAAAGAGAAACCATGATATGAGAGGAATTAAGGAGACACAAAAGTTCAAGATTGGGGATACCCAAGGCACCCCAAGATAATATTTCAAGAAGTCTCAAGAATCTAAGCTTGGGGGTGCCCCGTTAGGCATCCCACCTTTCTTCTTCAACAACTATCGGTTAGTATCGGTTGAGCCTAAGTTTTTGCTTCTTCACATGAGTTGTGCTATCCTTGCAATGTCATTTTATTTTTTGATTTATGTTTGAATACAATACCAAGATCTAAAATTCTTAAATGAGAGAGAGTCTTTACATAGTTACATAATTATTTAGCTACTCATTGATCTTTACTTATATCTTTTTTGGAGTAGTTTGTCATTTACTCGTGTACTTCGCTTATATTCTATGAGTAAATGGTTGAATGAGTTGAATGTCATAAATCTGAAATTATATATGATTCATTTGCTTATCCCATGGGGGGTAATGACTTCACATCTGAGAAGTAGAGGTTGTAAATTTATTGAAGGTTAGCAAGCATTGTATTGGTCATTTGAACAATTCTTGAAAGAATACTGAAGGAAGAGAGATTCCACATATAAATATACTATCCTAGACATCTTTTATAATTGGGAGCACTCATTAAGTATGGCATGCTAAAAGTTGATGTTGGACAAGGAAGACAACGTAATGGGTTATGTTTTCGCACATCTCAGTTAAAGTATATTGTCATGTATCATTCAAACATGTTGAGCTTGCCTTTCCCCCTCATGCTAGCCAAATTCCTTGCACCAAGTAGAGATACTACTTGTGCTTCCAAATATCCTTAAACCCAGTTTTGCCATGAGAGTCCACCATACCTACCTATGGATTGAGTAAGATCTTTCAAGTAAGTTGTCATCGGTGCAAGCAATCAAAATTGCTCTCTAAATATGTATAATCTTTTGGTGTGAAGAAAATAGCTTTATACGATCTTGTTATGGAAGCAATAAAAGCGACGGACTGCATAATAAAGGTCCATATACAAGTGGCAATATAAAGTGACGTTCTTTCGCATTAAAATTTTGTGCATCCAACCCTAAAAGCGCATGACAACCTCTGCTTCCCTCTGCGAAGGGCCTATCTTTTACTTTATGTCTTTTACTTTTTGCTTGAGTCAAGGTCATCTTCACTTTCCCTTTTTCATTTTATCCTTTGGCAAGCACCTCGTGTTGGGAAGATCCTGATATATATATATCCAATTGGATGTAAGTTAGCATGAACTATTATTGTTGACATCACCCAAAGGTGAATACGTTGGGAGGCAACACTATAAGCCCCTATCTTTCTCTGTGTCCGATTGAAACTCCATAACCATTAGTATTGCATGAGTGTTAGCAATTGTAGAAGACTATATGATAGTTGAGTATGTGGAGTTTGCTATTCCTGAAAATAAGATAAATTGCAATTGTTTAATGATTGAGAATGAAGTTTGCTAGTTTTCAAGAAAGTTTATGGTCTATGCTTTAACATGTGAATTGCTTGTTACTTATTCGTGAGAAGTTTTATGAGATGAACTATTGTTATGACATATAATCATGCTAGAAAAGGTGATTAAAATTATCATTGGTCAAACTTGTGCACCTTCTAGCATTCACACTTCATAAATTCTTTCTTTATCATTTACCTACTTGAGGAAGAGTAGGAATTAAGCTTGGGGATGATGATACGTCTCCAACGTATCTATAATTTATGAAGCATTCATGCTATTTTATTATCTGTTTTGAATGATTACGGGCTTTATTGTACACTTTTATATTACTTTTGGGACTAACCTATTAACCGGAGGCCCACCCCATATTGTTGTTTTATTGCATGTTTCAGTATTTCAAAGAAAAGGAATATCAAACGGAGTCCAAATGGAATGAAACCTTCGGCAGCGTGATTTTTGGAACGAACGTGACACGGGAAACTTGGAGTGCAAGCTAGGGGAGCATCGAGGAAGCCACGAGATAGGGGGAGCACCCACCCCCTGGGCGCGCCCTACCTTCTCGTGGGCCCCTCGAGGCTCCCCCGACCGACTTCTTTCGCCTATATAAGCCTACGTACCCTAAAAACATCGATAACGAAGATACATCGGGAGTTCCGCACTAACCTCTCGGGAGTCCGTTCCGGCACCCTGCTGGAGGGGGAACCCCTCACCGGTGGCCATCTTCATCATCCCGGCGCTCTCCATGACGAGGAGGGAGTAGTTCACCCTCGCTATGTGTTTGATCTCTCTCTCTCTCTCTCTCTCTCTCCTGTTCTCTCTATGGCACAATCTTGATGTATCGCGAGCATTGCTATTATAGTTGGATCTTATGATGTTTCTCCCCCTCTACTCTCTTGTGATGAATTGAGTTTTCCTCTTGAAGTTATCTTATCGGATTGAGTCTTTAAGGATTTGAGAACACTTGATGTATGTATTGCCGTGCTTATCTGTGGTGACAATGGGATATCACGTGCCACTTGATGTATGTTTTGGTGATCAACTTGCGGGTTCCACCCATGAACCTATGCATAGGGGTTGGCACACGTTTTCGTCTTGACTCTCCGGTAGAAACTTTGGGGCACTCTTTGAAGTACTTTGTGTTGGTTGAATAGATGAATCTGAGATTGTGTGATGCATATCATATAATCATGCCCACGGATACTTGAGGTGACAATGAAGTATCTAGGTGACATTAGGGTTTTGGTTGATTTGTGTCTTAAGGTGTTATTCTAGTATGAACTCTTGAATAGATTGATCCGAAAGAATAACTTTGAGTGGCTTTGGAGTGACTCTTTGTTGCATGTTGAGGGATTGTTATATGATCTATCTATGTTATTGTTGTTGAGAGAACTTGCACTAGTGAAAGTATGAACCTTAGGCCTTGTTTCCTACCATTGCAATACCGTTTACGCTCACTTTTATCATTAGTTACCTTGCTGTTTTTATAATTTCAGATTACAAAAACCTTTATCTACTATCTATATTGCACTTGTATCACCATCTCTTCGGCGAACTAGTGCACCTATACAATTTGCCATTGTATTGGGTGTGTTGGGGACACAAGAGACTCTTTGTTATTTTGTTGCTGGGTTGTTTGAGAGAGACCATCTTCATCCTACGCCTCCCACGGATTGATAAACCTTAGGTCATCCACTTGAGGGAAACTTGCTACTGTCCTACAAACCTGTGCACTTGCAGGCCCAACAACGTCTACAAGAAGAAGGTTGTGTAGTAGACATCATACACGCATGGTCACCGTGTGAACTTTGCCCCCAGGCCGACCTACGTCCAAAGTTCATGTTTGGCTTGTTGTTCATGGTAGTTTTGAAGATTACCACGATTTGGTTTGGACCCAGACGCAGTAGAAAAGATTTCACAAGCCAAGTAATTTTCTGGTCAGTAACTTTGAGAGTTTACTAAGGTCAAATGGCTGGGAGTTTGGCACCGGGTTTTGGAGGCTAGCAATCATCTACTAAGGTGATGATGCACAAGAAAATTCAGCCTCATTGGAGCAAGTAAAATGGTAGTTGCTGTAGAAACCACCATTTCTGTCCAGAACAGAAAACATTTTCTGTAGCAAAAATATTCCAAAAAAGTGGTGCAATATATTGGCTCAGGAAGGTGCCCTATGGTTCAAATAATATTTGTCAATTTTCTCAGATTTTTGTGGGCAAGAAAAATTGGGGTTGCTTTGGAGCACATTGATCTAGCTAGGGTTTAAGAGAAAGAAATGAATATTTTTCATTAAAGAAAAATATTCCAAATACTATTATGAGGTGAACCAGAGAGGAAATGATGATTAGAGAGGGAGATGAGGCACTTGGGTGAAAGCCAAGGGTACCCAAGTGTTTAGGTCCACATGAAAAGAGTCAAAAAAACTCCAAATTTCAAAATCAATTCAAATGAAAATCAGGCAAATAAAAGAGGGCAAAAACCAGGATGTCACAAACCTCCCCCACTTAGAATTAATCTCGTCCTCGAGATTCGGTTGCTTGGGAAAACCATTCGGGATAATGTGCCCTTAGAAATTCTTCTCGTTCCCAAGTTGATTCTGACTCGGTGTGATTCTCCCACTGGACCTTGTAGAACTTCCTCACTTTACTGCGAGTGACCCTTTCCATCTGATCCAAAATTTTGACCGGCCTCTCTTCGTATGTTACATCCTTTGCCAACTTATTACGGCCATAACAGTCCTTCTCTCAGGCGGCGATATGCATCGCCTCAACTATGAGACATGAAACATGTTGTGCACGTCTGACAATTCTGGGGGTAGTTCCAACTGATAAGCAACAGTACCCACTCGGGACATGACTGGAAATGGACCGATAAATCTAGGTGCCAACTTTCCATGAGTCTGAAATCTCTTCACTCCTTTCATAGGAGTGACTCGGAGGTATACATGTTCTCTGGGTTCAAAACTGATCTGTCGGTGCTTTGCATCATAATAACTCTACTATCGAGATTTGGCCAATTGCAATCTATCTCTGATTTCCCTAACTTGTTTCTCAGCTTCCATCATGAGATCTATTCCAAAAATGTGGCTATCTCCAGTTTGAGACCAATTTAAAGGAGTGCGGCATTTACGACCATACAAAGCCTCGTACGGTGGCATCTTTAGACTGGTATGGAAGCTGTTGTTATAAGAGAACTCGGCATACGACAGACAGTCTTCCCATTTAGATCCTTGGGCCAAAGCACAGGCTTGCATCATATCTTCGAGTATTTGGTTTACCCGCTCTGTCTGTCCATCAGTCTAAGGATGATAAGCGGTACTGTATTTCAGCGCTATCTCCAAGGCTTGATGGAGACATGACCAAAAAGCAGAGGTAAAAAGTGAACCTTGGTCAAAAGTGATGGTTCGAGGTACTCCATGCAAACTGACTATCCTGGATACATACAGTTGTGCGAGTTGGTCTGCTCGATATGTGGTTCTGATCGGGATAAAGTGAGCAACCTTGGTTAAGGTGTCCGCTATGACCCAGATTGCATCATTGCCTCGCTGAGTCTTGGGCAGTCCTGTTATGACCCAGATTGCATCATTGCCTCGCTGAGTCTTGGGCAGTGGTTGGAGAAGTCCGGCTGGCTTCTGATGCTTAGACTTTACCTTGTTGCATATGTCGCAACATGCCACAAAATAAGCAATGTCTTTCTTCATTCCATCCCACCAAAATATTAGTCGGAGGTCTTCATACATTTTTGTACCTCCCGGGTGAATGGAATACGAAGATTCGTGTGCTTCAGATAGGATTTTCTGCTTTAAATCTACTTGATTGGGTACACAAATCCTTCCCCGGAAACGGAGGGTACCCAATTGATCCTTCGAGAAGTCTAAAGTCTGTCCTCCTACCATACTCTTGGCATGTTTCTGCAGAACGGTGTCAGCTGGTTGGGCCTTGCGAATCTCTTCCTCAAGTGTGGTGGCAACTTCCAAAATATTAGCAAGGCCAGCATCAACTATGACCAGGTTGAGCTAAGCAATTTCCTCTTGAAGTTCAGGAGGCAAGGATTCCAATATGACATTCAGGCCGACTGGCTTTCGACTGAGCGCATTGGCGACCACATTGGCCTTACCCGGGTGGTAATTTATTCCAAGATCATAATCCTTGACTAACTCAAGCCACCTTCACTGACGGAGATTTAAATCTAGCTAAGTAAATATATACTTGAGGCTTTTGTGATCGGTAAAAATTTGGCACCTCTTCCCGATGAGATAGTGCCTCCAAATTTTTAGGGCATGAACCACCGCGGCCAACTCCAGATCATGAGTGGGATAATTTCCCTCGTGGGGTCGTAGCTGTCGTGATGCATAAGCTACTACCTTGTTGTCTTGCATAAGTACGCATCCAAGTCCTTGTCTGGAGGCATCACAATACACGTCAAAACTACAGTAGATATATGGAAGAGTTAACACAGGTGCGGTCGTCAGCCGTATCTTTAGCTCATTAAAACTTTTCTCACAGTCCTCGGTCCATTCAAACTTCTTATCCTTTTTGAGCAGCTCCGTCATGGGCTTAGCAATCTTGGAAAATCCTTCTATGAAACAACGGTAATACCCGGCTAATCCAAGAAAACTCCGGATCTGTGACACGGTTGTGGGTGGCAACCAATCGAGCACATCCTTTACTTTGCTCGGGTCCA
The DNA here is from genome assembly GCF_018294505.1 of Triticum aestivum. Classification (NCBI taxonomy): domain Eukaryota; kingdom Viridiplantae; phylum Streptophyta; class Magnoliopsida; order Poales; family Poaceae; genus Triticum; species Triticum aestivum. The sequence continues at coordinate 619,635,705 of NC_057798.1, forward strand.
CAGCTATACCTTCGGCAGATAGCACGTGTCCAAGAAATCCAACTTGCTTGAGCCAAAACTCATATTTACTGAATTTGGCGTATAGCTGATGGTCGCGGAGTCATTGTAGTACTGCTCGGAGGTGTTCTTTGTGATCTTCTTAACTGCTTGAGTAAATAAGTATGTCATCGATGAAGACTATCAAGAACTTATCGAGGAAGTCCATGAATACTTTACTCATCATATCCATGAAGAAAGCTGGGGCATTGGTGAGACCAAAGGACATAACTGTATATTCGTAAAGACCGTACCGAGTAGTGAATGTGGTCTTAGGAATATCTTCCTTTTTAATCTTGAGTTGATGATATCTTGTCCTTAGATCAATCTTGGAGAATACTTTGGCCCCACTGAGCTGATCAAACAGATCATCAATCCTTGGCAATGGATATTTATTTTTGATGGTGACATCGTTCAGCTGACGGTAATCACACACATGCGGAGGCTGCCATCCTTTTTGTCCACGAAGATAGCAGGTGATCCCCATGGTGACGAGCTGGGATGGATATATCCTTTCTGGAGCATTTCATCAAGCTGTTTCTTTAGCTCCACTAATTCTGATGAGGGCATCCGGTAATACTTCTTGTATAACGGTGCGGTTCCGGGCACAAGATCTATTGCAAACTCAAGCTCGCGATCTGGTGGCATGCCTGGCAACTCTTCGGGAAATACATTCGGAAACTCACTAACCACAGGAATTAATTCCAATTCAGCCACAGCGGTGAAGGCCATTTCTTTCTTGGGTATGCTTCTGCGAGCATAGAATTTGGTAGTCTGCCCCTTCGGACAGGTTAAAGTCACTTCTCGGGTCGCGCAATTTATGCATACTTGATATTGAGTCAACCAATTCATACCCAAGATAACATCCAACTTACACTAGTAGAAAAAGGGGCTTTCGTTCGGGCCTGGCCAGCCCATTAGTCCCGGTTCTTATATGAACCGGGACCAATGGGTGCATTCGTCCTGGTTCGTGAGCCCAGGTGGCCGTCCGGGGCCTCGTAGGCTTTGGTCCCAGTTCATCTGGAACCATTTGTCCCGGTTCTAGGCACGAACCGGGACCAATGGGCCTCGCTCCTGGCCCACATCCATTGGTCCCGGTTCCAGCCACGAACCGGGACAAACGAGTTGCCTATATATATATATATATAGCCCATCGCCGGCAAGCAGAGCACTCCACACTGCTTTGTTTTTTGCTGGCCGGCAAGGGGAGGGCATTTGGGTGCTCTAGCTCACCTCCTATGCACATGAGTTGTTCGATGAAATGTCCGAGTCACACTAGTTAATATTTCTTCTCTCGAAACTCGATCTCCGAGCTCCATTTTCCCCGAGATTTTTCTAGGTTTAGCGGTCCGTCACGTCCCGTCCCCGTCTTCACCGCCGTCGATCGCCCGCTCCGATCTCGTCGTCGGCACCACCGTGGTGAGCCTCTTGTTCTTATCTTCTTTTTGAAATAAAAAAATTCTTACTTCAGATAGATACTTGTCTAATTTTCTTACTTTTATTATTCCTTGTTATTATATAGTGCGATGCTTCTGGTATCCGCCCCCATCGGCCCTCGTCCTGTCTATGATTTGGATGTGGTATATATTATCTTTTTATAACTATTTGGTTCATTTATTGTTTATGACAATTATGCCGACCAACGTGACATAGATTTTATTTATGTAGGAGGTGGTTGAACCGAAAATTCCAACCGACCCTATTGTCGAGAGGTTAAATTTAGTTGAAGAAGAAAACAATTACTTAAAGGAAAAAATTAAAAAATTGAGGAGGAGAAGATGATATTGGAGTTGCATGTTGCGGATGTCGTCAATTATCACAACATCAAGATGGATGCAATGCGGTTGAAGATTAGAAAGATTAGAAAATATGCCATTCATACCGAGGCTTGGTATCATTATGTCATTGGTTCAATTGTTACCTTAGTTGTGATTATGATCGCATTTGTTGTTGCATTGAAAGGTTTTACATAGTTCCAATGTATGGTTTAACTAGATGCTCTGGAGAGATATATGTTGTTCAATTTGAACTATGTATGTACTTTGGTTTTAATGTGATGATGAACTACTATTAATTTGGTCACTTATCTATCCATGTTCATTTGTAGTGCTTTTCAATTTCAGGGTCTTATAGCTGAAAAACATCAGTAAATGCACGAAAAATAACAAATGAAGTCAAAGGGTTGAAAATTGATGATGTGGCTTTGAATGGTGCATTTTGAACACAAAAAAACTATGGAGTTCAAATAAGTTGAAAAAAATGAAATCCCTTTGTAACAGACGAGTTTCCGTATGAAACCCTAATACTTCGAAAGAGATTGTCCATTTTGTACACAAAGTTGAAAGTGCTAGTATCGACTAGAGGGGGGTGAATAGGCGATTTTTATGAAAGTCTTCAAAACATGGAAGTTTCAAAGACAAACAATAGAAATGACCTAGTTGATATGCAGCAGAAGATAAACTACCATAAGCAAGCCATAGTCAAGTATGCAATGATGTGAAAGTACAGGACTAATAGCAGCAAAGTAGTAAGGATCAGGATGGAAGATAGTATGAAGCCAATCAACAGTAGTAGTCAAGCAATGAAGTCAAACAAATACACAGATAGGCAATGACTTCACGAAGACAAACTTAAGTAAAGGAAGGAAGAGAATAGAACTAGTCACTTGTTGAAGACATAGGATTTGTTGGACCAGTTCCAGTTGCTATGACAACTGTACGTCTGGTTAGGGAGGCTGAGATTCAACTCAGAAGACCGCGTCTTCACCTTATTCCCCTTGAGCTAAGGACACACAGTCCTCGCCCAAATACTCTGGTAAGTCTTCAAGGTAGACTTCCAAACCTTCACAGACTTCGTTCACCGGCAATCCACAATGACTCTTGGATGCTCAGAATGCGACGCCTAACCGGCTGGAGGATTCACAGTCCTCAAGTGTAATAAGTCTTCAAGTCACACAGACAGAAAGACTTCAGTGATGCCTAACACTCTTTGGATCTGGGTGTTTGGGCTTGGTCCTCGCAAGGATTTCTCTCTCTCAAAAGCTTCGAGGTGGGTTGCTCTCAAATGACAAAAGCCATGCACTAACTCTGAGCAGCCACCAATTTATGGTGTAGGGGGTGGGCTATTTATAGCCACTGGGCAACCCGACCTGATATGTCCGAAATGACCCTGGGTCACTAAGGAACTGACACGTGTTCCAACGGTCAGATTTCAAACGCACACGGCAACTTTACTTGGGCTACAAGCAAAGCTGACTCATCCAGCTCTGGATAAGATTTGCTCTCATTGTCTTCGCTCGAAGACATAGGATTTGTGTTGAGCATCACTTCAGTCACTCTGACTTAGTTCACTTGGACCCCACTTAACAGTACGGTGGTTCCTATGACTCAACAAAGAAGAAAAGGAAACAACGAAACCACACAGTCTTCGTGCTCCATAGTCTTCTCATGTCATAGTCTTCAATATGAATATCTTCTCATACCACCATTGTCTTCAATGTCTTCATACATTTTTAGGGGTCATCTCCAATAGGTAAACCGAATCAATGAGGGACACTACCTGCGTTATCCTGCAATTCTCCCAAACGCATTAGTCCCTCAACCAACTTTGTCGTCAATACTCCAAAACCAACTAGGGGTGGCACTAGATGCACTTACAATCTCCCCCTTTTTGGTGATTGATGACAAACTGGTTGAAGTTTTCAACGGGGATAAAGTATGTGAAATTGTAAAGGATAGGGAATTGTCTTCATAAGTAGCAAGGGCTCCCCCTGAAGATGTGCATATAAGTAATTTGCTTTTGGAATGCAAATGCACATGGTAGGTTGTACTTGTGGAGATCCTCTTCAACTTATGAAGATAATTCATCATGCATGAGATAATATAGCAAGTAGAATGACATGCATAATGAAAAATGGATGTCTGCAGAATGATCTAAGTGCGGAAGTTATCATTGCATCACAGTAAAGCAAATAAGTAGCAGACGACCATCGAGTTTAGGTGTTACAACTCAAAGAACCAAATGTTTCAAAAGCAAGAGTTGTAAGCACGAGGCAAAATATAATGCAACTGCCCATATGAACCCGCTTGAAGACTATCAACTCATACACTTCTCCCCCTTTTGTCATTAATGACCAAAAAGGTTTGAAGACATAGAGCATCTACTCGTCCTCATGAGTAGGTGAAGCAGCAGTGTTGTCGTTGTTGGTTGGCGGTGCAGACGTACTTGGTGCAGTGTCGATGCGTGCAGAAGTAGGAGGCGGTGAAGTAGCATCATCTTCATCATCGATCACTCTGGCATTCACAGTTGCCGCGGAGGAAGAATAGTCAGAGTCTTCAAGGGATGGAGTTCGATGTAGGACAGCAGTCCATGGAGGAGTGGAGTCAAACTGGAATCTTTCAGCGAAGCCATCATCTTGAAGATCTGCTTCAGCACTAAGCAACGTCAAACTCTTCCATGATTGCCGACAAGTGTCATGAGCAACAAATGCATTCTTGGTGGCAAGATTTCGAATGCGATTGACATCCACCAAGAGGCTTTGCATCTGTCTCTTGAGCCAATAGTGATGCTTATCTTGTTTCTGATGAAGTGCCACAAGAAGTTCTCGGTCATTTAGAACATGAGAGCGCTTCTTAGGCCTTTGTGCAATGGTGCTTTTAGTGGCTTCAGTAGGTGCACGATAAGGCAGACGAGTATTTCCAGCCATTGGATAGATTCGTGTTGCTGCTTGGACAACTTCGATGGGCTGAGTGAAGCTTTGGTGCTTGACATTCTGAAGACAAAGAGGCTTCTTGGCAGGGTCAGAGTATATGGCTTCAACTGACATATCAACCTCTGGTAAAAATATCAGATGATTGCGAGCAGAGGGTTGATAGTTGACAGATGAGTGGCGCTTGATGAGGCGCATGACCCATGGAGCATAGAACTTCAGACCAAAAAGGTCAGATCCAGAAGCAGCAAGTTCCCTGATGAAGAATTCTTGAGAATTGAAGCTGATGCCATTGAGGATGTAGAAGACCAATGTCTTCATGGCTCCTTCAAGCTTTGGAGCTGATGAATGTCCTTTGATAGGCCATAGAGTTCGCCTGATGATATGATATATGGTGCGAGGAAGATACTCAAGGTCATCAATAAAGAACTCCGTTGGATATTCAGTGTCAGATGGCAAAGGCTTCATCATGCTCAACATCTAGCTCAATATTGGGTTCAGGCTTGTGGAAGATGCTCTCCTATGCATTGCGGTGTAGTTGACAGTCAGGTTCATAGAGGTCTTCGAGAGTGGATAGGCTAGTAAGCTCAATGATATCAAGAGCTTTGGCTTCATGATGAACATTTCCAGTCATCCACTCGAGAACCCACGTCTTGATGTCTCTGTTGTAGCCGCGAATGTGGAGGGTAGCATAGAATTGAAGCAAAAGTTCTTCATTCTAGTGTTCTTTGTCTGTCACAAAGCTGAGCAGACCAGCATCACGAAAACAGTCAAGTGCTTCCTCTAATCACAGCAGTCCAGCAATGGCTTCAGTGTCGAGGCGCATATGAGGGAAAATGCGCCCTTGATCATACAGAACGCAGGAGTAATAGCTTCGCTGTTGATAGCTCCAGAAATGATCTGATGATATCCTTGGCTTTGAGTAGGGGTTCTTGGTGCTGTCAAAGAAGGTATTGTGGCTTTTGAAGCCATTAGCATTGAAGGACCCTGGTGAGTTTGCAGTACCTGGAAACCTTGGCAATCTTGGCTTTGGTTTCTGGACCTAAGTCCTATGCTCAACATGATAATCAGATTGAGGTCCAGAGGCAGTAGGCGGAGGTACCAAAATGGGCCATCGGACAGTGGTTAGCTGACCATGATTGTATGCTTGCTCAATTGTATGAGGCCTTGGTGGCGGAACAGGAGCAGTGGCAGCAGCTGAGGCTTCAGGCTGCACAACAGGTGCTTCGGGAGCAGTTGCCTCATTGACTTCAGGCACACTGGTTGGTTCAAGCTCCACATTCGCTTCAGCCATGACTACGTCATTGGCTTCATTGGCGTTGGTGGTGGCAGCTTCAACATTTTCAACCTCCACTTGACGAGCTGGAGGGTCGGGCACTGGTGCGTTCACATCAAGAACAACTTCTTCAATAACTGGGGGAGTAGGGACATGTACGTCTTCTTGTCTTTCATCGGCTGATGCAGCCGGATTGACTTCAGCAGCTTGGGCTTCAGACACGGAGACATTCACAGTTGGAGTTGGTTCAGAAAAGACTTGACATGCAACAGGTTGGTGTTGCACTTCTCCTTCTAGAACGCTCGAAAGAGGGACTTGAGGCCTTTGTCCTTTGCGAAGCCTGCGAAATGCTGGCAACGCCTTTGGAGACGGAGTTGGTTGGGCCTCAAAGTCTTCATCTTCTTCTTTCACGGGTGGTGTAGCTTGTTGTTGTTGTTGGGGAGTACTGGGGGAGTCTTGTTGCTGTGGGTGATCAGCCCACGATGCATCCTGAGCAGTTGGTGTCAGAGGACGACCAATGCTGATGAGTTCGCTGTTCGTGCGAACAGGCGATGATACCACGTTGTGTTCGATCTGAGGAAGAACTTCATCATCTTCAACATTGTCATCTTGACCAATGTCTTCAACAGCGGTGGGTTCCGCTGCTGGAATGTCTTCAGCTTCATGTGCCTCTGTGGTAGCAGGCTCATGAACTATCATTCGTCGTTCTTGATGTTCAGACGCAGGGCAAACCACTGAAATGGGTTCAACAACCAAGGGCTCTGTGGGAGCAGCCCTATTCTTCTTGGTCTTGTGCTTCTTCTTGGAGGGAGCGGCATCAGAGGCTTCACTACTCTTCCTCTTTCTGGCTTCAGCCTCGGCAGCCCTCGTCTTCTTCTGTTCTGAAGCGGTTGACGTGACCTTTGGCTTCGAGCCAGTCATGCTGCTGGGGAAGATAATGTGAGGTGCTTCTTGACTTGAAGGCGCAGGTTGGGCAGTAGAGAGCTTCTTCTTTTTCTTTGTAGCCATCCTGGGGTCAATGCCAGGACGGCCAAGAGACTTGCGCTTCTCAGCCTCATTGTAGGCAAGCACACACTTGTCAGCCAAACTCTTCATACGCTCGCGGGAGCCTTGGGCTTCTTGGCGCTTCTTGAGAAAGGCTTCTTTAAGCTCATGCAGCATGACCTTGAAGTTTCTGACATCTTACACGCTGAGCTTCGCCACATGCTTCTTGAACTGAGCCTTTTCATAGTCAATCTTGTTCTTCAGCTCAACTATGCGCTGAGCGAGAGCTAGCTCAGAAGCAATGGCGCCATTGAAAGAGATGCTGAGGCCAATGGGAAGCTGCAGATCTTCAAAGCTGAGATTTGGTGTGTCAAACCACTCATCAATGAAGTTATGGATGATTGCCACATCGAAGAGAGACAGGTTGTTGAAGATTTCTGCTTCTTCCTTGCTTTTGATCAGTTGCTCAAGGGCATCATCTGCAAGATCTTCATCGCTGGACAGATCAATGGGTTCTTCACGTGGAATGGAAGCAGGAGTCAAGGTTTGATCAGTATGCCTGACAATTTGCTTTTTCTTCTCCGTTCTCTTGGAGATACGTGATTGATCTTCAGACTGCACACTGTCTTCAGGAGGTGCAGTGGCCAGAGGCTTTGCACGTGAAGCTTTTGGAGGTGCTGATTTAGAAGCCTTTATCTTCTTTTGCTTCTGCGGCTTTGGAGGAGGAGCTGGGGCTTCATCAGTGTAAGCATCATTATCAGAATGATCTACCCTGGCACCTTGGACCAAGATGTAGGTGATGAGGCCATCGAGGTTGGAGAAGGGGCCGATGACATTAGGTTCTGCATCACGAGAGCCGTCAGCACGGGGTGGAGAGGGACCAGGGTTGAAGTCTAATCCCAATGACTTCTTGTTTTCCTTGGCCAAAGCCTTGGCGTGCTGAAAGTTGCGCTTGAAGAGAGCATCATCTCGACACCAGAGTAATGATGTGGGATCGGTGTTCTCAGGCTGAGGTCCAAGGACCATGCAAGGATAGAAACCTTGTGCAATAGCTTCAGCTCTGTTCTTGGGTTGAAGGCCTCGATAGAGAATATCGCCCCAAGGACTCTTGATAGCATTCTTCTCTGCATATTCCTTGGTCACGAATTTGTACTTGAACCATTCTTCAGCCCAGTCGAATACATTGGATTCGTGTCTTGCGCTGATGATAAGTCTCTTCAGGATCTGTCTTGTAGAGCTTTGCTAGGTCATCAGGCGGATCTTTGGATGTTCCCTCTCGGTGCTGTCTGCCACCCTTCCTTGCTAATTTTTCTGCAGCCATGAACTTCAAACTGAATGGCTTCAATGTGTTCAAGGGCTTCAGAGACTTACGCTTGCTGGTCAAGCAGGAACTGGCTTCAGGAGAATTAATGTGATGTTGTAAGTATTCTGCAAACGAATGCAGACTATGAGAACCAAGGGATTCTCCCACGGACATGGACCTGTGACAGCATTAGAGATGCGAGGGAAGGGGAAGAGGTCATATGCATTCTCAGAAGATTTTGAAGATAAATCAGTTTGAAGACATTGACCTCATGATGCGAAGACATTCACTTATATGGGGTGAGTTGGTTCCAGATTTTTACCAATCCGTGAATAAGTACAAGTGAGGAATCAAACTAGATATGAAATCTAAGTGAATAGACTAGGCAGTATGAGATGCAGACAGAATAGATCTAACACTGTGTAGGCAGAAACCACTTTCGGTAAATAGGATGAAATCTTGAAGATCAAAAAGGTGGTAAAAATAGAGTTATAATTACCGCACGAAGAACTGCTAGATGGGATGAATAGGAGACCGAGCAGTTCAGCCCATCGTGCCCTAACTTGGCGACGGAGGACACCTATGGCGACGGCGGAGAGGACGATGTCCGCGGCCGGCAAGAGGACAGCGTCGGAGAAGTCACAGCAGCTAAGCACTTCGTCGCCGGCGTCGTCGAGAGCTAGCGGTGGCGCTAGGGTTTTGACGAGGTGGAGAGGTAGAAGAAGGATTTCTTTACCGCAGGGGACAAGTATTTATAAGGAGGTGTGCGGCACAGCGCAATTACGCTGGTGCCCCTGGCAGTTCACATCTAAGGGGCACATGGAAAGCATGCAACATACTCAGAGTTGTCCCACGTTCCCACGCCCACCAGACATGTCGGATAGTTGTTCCGGCTTCTCCGGATTTCAACAATAAAGATGAGTTATTTAAAGCAGACTTAATGTTTGTCTCTGTGCCTTCTGCTGACTAGGTCGCAGAGAAGACATTCGATAGTTTCAATAGAATGCATATGATTTGGACAGATAGAGTTTGAGATTGAAAGCATAGAGAGGTTAGGGTCCGATCACATTCACTTAGTTCAAAAGATTCAACTTGAAAACATAGCTATAAGTGAATGCTGTAGAGGATAGAACACTAGTATATATATGCAATCAAATCATCATAGCGAAGAAAATCATGTAGATAAATTGAAACTGAAGACAAACCCAATGCGAAGTCATTGCAAAATAACGCCATGAGTGAAACACTTCAAACAGAGAAATTTGGTGGTGGCGTTACCCACCGTATAGGAAGTATTAGACCCAGACACGGCGCACAATTATCGTGGCGCTCCGAAGTCAAATTCCATGTTAATGTATTCACACTCAGAATGTAAGTCTTCATTGATTGAAGATATACAGTACTTCGTGTGTTGCGCATCTAAGTCATCAACATGCATAAGTGTTAGGATGTGTGCCTGATCACAGGACATTAGAGGATTCCAAGATATTTAGCTCACAGCGTAACTTGCAAAACCTTTTCTCATCCAAGGGCTTTGTGAAGATATCTGTCAGTTGCTCTTCAGTGTTGACGTCAATGATGTCAATATATTTCTTCATGACATGATCTCTGAGAAAGTGATGACAAATTTCAATGTGCTTTGTCTTCGAGTGCTGAACTGGATTGTTGGCTATCTTGATGGCACTTTCATTGTCACGGAAGAGAGGTACTTGTTTCAGATTGATGCCATAGTCCTTGAGTGTTTGCTTCATCCATAGAAGCTGAGCACAACAAGATCCAGCAGCAATGTATTCAGATTCAGCAGTTGAGAGTGATACACAGTTCTACTTCTTTGAAGACCAACAGACAAGTGATCGACCCAGAAAGTGACATGTGCCTGATGTAGACTTGCGATCCACCTTGTCACCAGCATAATCAGCATCCGAGAATCCAACCAAATCAAATTTTGAGCCCTTGGGATACCATAATCCGAGTGTTGGGGTGTAAGCCAAATATCGAAGAATTCGCTTCACAGCTAAGTGATGCGATTCCTTTGGTGCCGCTTGGAATCGAGCACACATGCAAACACTAAGCATAATATCTGGCCTAGATGCACATAGATAAAGTAAAGAACCAATCATGGAGCGGTATACCTTTTGATCGAACTCTTTACCATTGTCGTCGGGACCAAGATGGTGTTTGGCTGGCATTAGCGTCGTGTAACCTTTGTAGTCTTCCATTCCAAACTTCTTCAGACAATCTTTGAGGTATTTTTCTTGAGATATGAAGATGCCATTCCTTTGCTGACGAATTTGAAGACCAAGGAAGAACTTCAGCTCACCCATCATGGACATCTGATATTGCTCTTGCATCATGTACCCAAACTCATCAGTATACTTCTTGTTGGTGCAGTCGAAGATTATGTCATCCACATATATTTGGCACACAAACAGTTCACCATCATATGTCTTCGTGAAGAGTGTGGGATCGAGGGATCCTGGTTTGAAGCCTTTGCTCTTCAGGAAGTCTTTGATCGTATCATACCATGCGTGAGGAGCTTGTTTGAGGCCATACAGTGCTTTGTTTAGCTTGTACACCATATCAGGATGTTTTGGATCTTCAAAGCCAGGTGGTTGAGCGACATTTACTTCTTCTTCAATCTTGCCATTGAGAAATGCACTCTTCACATCCATTTGATATAGCAAAATATTGTGATCATTAGCGTAGGCTAGCAGTATTCGAATAGCTTCAAGCCTAGCCACAGGAGCAAATGTTTCATCGAAGTCAATTCCTTCTACTTGAGTATATCCTTGAGCCACAAGACGTGCTTTGTTTCTGATGACTTGACCATGCTCATCATGCTTGTTATGATATATCCATTTTGTTCCAATAATGTTATGCTTGCGAGGGTCAGGTCGCTTGACAAGTTCCCAAACATTGTTCAGCTTGAACTGTTGAAGTTCTTCTTGCATTGCTTGAATCCATTTAGGTTCCATAAAAGCTTCAGCAACTTTCTTGGGTTCTGATATTGACGCAAATGAAAAGTGCCCACAAAAGTTTGCTAACTGTGTTGCTCTTGAGCGAGTAAGTGGACCAGGCGCATTGATGTTGTCAATTATCTTCTCAATTTGTACTTCATTTGCAACACGAGGATGAACTGGACGAAGACTTTGCTCTTGCTGATCATTGTCATCATTGGAAGGATTGTCTTCGGTCTGAGCATTGTCTTCAGGTTGACTTGGTGCAGAGATGATAAGTTCCTCTTCAGGTTGTGCTTCAGAAGGCATGATTTCACCAGTTCCCATCAGCTTGATAGATTTGCTTGGAGGAGCTTCATCTAGTGTACTTGGCAGGAGTTCTCTTTGTGAACCATTGGTTTCATCAAATATCACATCCACAATTTCGACGATCTTGTAGAGATAGAGGTTGAAGACTCTGTAGGAGTGTGAGCCCTTTCCATAGCCAAGCATGAAGCCTTCGTGAGCCTTAGGTGCAAATTTTGACTTGTGATGGGGGTCCTTGATCCAGCATCTAGCTCCAAATACCCTGAAGTAACTGACATTTGGCTTCTTGCCAGTTAGGAGCTCATAGGAAGTTTTGTTCAGAAGCTTATGGATGTAGACACGATTGATGATGTGACATGTTGTATCAATAGCTTCAGGACAGAACTTTCTTGGTGTCTTGTATTCAACGAGCATTGTTCGAGCCATCTCAATGAGGGTTCTGTTCTTGCGTTCAACGATGCCATTTTGCTGAGGTGTGTATGGAGCAGAGAACTCATGAGTGATCCCCATTGTATCCAGATAAAGACCAAGTCCGGTGTTTTTGAATTCAGTGCCATTATCACTTCTGATATGCTTGATCTTCATGCCATAATTGTTCATTGCTCGATTGGCGAAGCGTCTGAAGACATCTTGCACTTCAGTCTTGTAGAGAATTATATGAACCCATGTCTATCTTGAGTAGTCATCAACAATGACGAAGCCATAGAGACAAGCAGTTGTAGTGAGGGTGGAGTAGTGAGTAGGTCCAAATAAGTCCATGTGTAACAGCTCGAAGGGTTGAGATGTTGTCATGATTGTCTTCGAGGGGTGCTTTGCCTTGTCATCTTTCCAGCTTCGCAGGCACCACACAAATGATCCTTCTTGAACTTGACATCTTCGATGCCTATGACATGCTTCTTCTTGACGAGTGAGTGTTCCTCATGCCAGCATGCCCTAGCCTTCGATGCCAGAGCCAGCATTCTGAAGCTTTTGTGAGAAGACACACGGCAAGCTGTGGACCTGCTGAGAAATCTACCATGTATAGATCATCTTTTCGATACCCTTCAAAGACTAGAGACTTGTCAGATGCCATTAGTACAAGGCAGCGATATTTTCCGAATAGCACAATCATGTTCAAGTCACAAAGCATTGAGACAGACATTAAGTTGAAACCAAGGGATTCAACAAGCATCACTTTATCCATGTGTTGATCCTTTGAGATTGCAACTCTACCTAGACCCAATACCTTGCTTTTACTAGTGCCAGCAAACGTGATGTGACTCTTGTCGGATGGACGTAAGGTTGAGTCCATGAGAAGACTTCGATCACCAGTCATATGATTTGTGCATCCACTGTCCATGATCCATTTTGAAGCTTTTGGTGATGTACCCTACAGTGCAGTTAGGAGGATAGGCTTCACAAGAGTGTTTTGAAGCATAAGCATTTGCGCATATAGGGATTGTCATAGCTTAGATCAAGATTAGGATACATAGTATGACAGGTAAGCGATTCAGATGTGATTTATATTGTAAGACATTTTATCATGCGTCCTTAATGTGTTTTAGGTCCCCAGCAATAGTATCGGACGCCATTGATTACAGGCTGGAGACCTTTCTCTGCAAAAGAAAGTTAATTCTTCTTCGCCACCCACATTTTCAGGGGTAGCTTAGAAGCAATGAGTCTAAGTGCAGCATCTGAGAATTTTGGCTTTGGAGCCCTAGCAAATAGCCAAAAGAATTATCAAAGTACTTTAATAAAATTTAATAACATAAATGAAATTTATGAAACTAAAATTATCAAAGTGTTTTCTGTTCAAAACATTATAAGCAATCTCTACTAAAATTATATAAAATTCATGCAACTAAAATTATCAAAGTACTTTCTGTTCAAAATCATTAAAAGCAAATAGAATTTTCATAAAGAACTTTTTTTTACAAACTTTAATAGCAAAAAGAATTATCATAAAATAAAACAAATAAGTAATTAGAAACAAAACAAAATAAAATAAAATAAATAAGTATTTTGTTGTAAGTAGAAACAAAACAAAAAAAGCAAAAAAGAAAACAAAAAAACTGGGAAAAAATAAAAAAAATTGCCACCTACTGGACCACCACGGCCTGAATACGACTAGAAACCCATCAATGGGCCAAGATTCAGGCCCGCAGAAGGCCCAGTAGGCCCATCTGGCATAGCACTCACAATTAGGCCCGTAAGCCTGCAATAGAGAGGAGCTCGAGAGGGGTGCGGCAGTGGGGTTTATAAACCACTACGCGCCCCTCTCAACTAGCGAGGTGGGACTAAACTCCCACCACCACGCCATTGTGCAAGGCCTTTGGTCCCGGTTGGTGGCACCAACCGGGACTAAAGGTGGGCATTGCTACCAGTTCTTGCCACCAACCGGAACCTATTCCCCCCCTTTAGTATCGGTTGGTGCCACCAACCGGGACCAAAGGCCGCCGCTTCCCACCCTTTGGGCTGCTGAAAAGAGACCTTTGGTCCCGATTGGTGGCACTAACCGGTACTAAAGGTGGCATTGGTACCGGTTGGTGGCACGAATCGGGACCAATGTTGTGTGTATATAAGCAGCACTTGTCAAATTTTTCATTCAGTTCTTCGATCTGCCTCTCTGCCGCCGAACGCCTCGACACCGACGAACACCTCGACGTCGTCAGGCTGCCGGACCTCGACGCCGACGCCGTCACCGTGCCCTGCCTGCCCTGATGCCGTCGCGCCCCTGCCCTGCCCCGACGCCGACGTCGTGCGCCCCTGTCCTGCCCCGACGCCGTGTGCCCCTGCCTTGCCCCGATGTCGTCGCGCCCCTACCCTGCCCCGACAATGCCGCCGTGCGCCCTTGCCTCGACCTCGACGCCAACGCCCCCACGCCCCTGCCCTGCCCCGACGCTGCGCCACGCCCCTGCCCTGCTGTCAACGCCGCCGCACCACTACCCGCCGGACAGGCGGTACTCCCTCCTCCCTCCCACCCCTCTCCTATGTCCTTCCTTCATGTATGTGATGATGGTGAAGTTGGTTCAGTGCATAGTTTCAGAGAATTGCATGTTTTCAGCCATGTCCACAAGGTGTTTGAGGAAATGCTAGGGCTAGCTAGGGAACTTTGTTTTATGTGAAACTTGGCAGGATGATGTCTCCTTGGATGTTAGTGAAGATGGTCAAGTTGGTTTGATAAAAGTAAAAACTTGTTATTGCAAGTTTTATTAAAATTTAGTGCTGGACAGAAACTACATGAATTTTTTTGGTGGACTTGCTAGATGAAATTGGGGCTGCCCTTCTGGACTTAAGGGTTTAGTAGGAAGGACTACAAGATGTAAAAAATTCAGAATTTTTTTAGCAAGGAAAAATAGGGTTGTAGTTCAATGCCAAGATTGGACCAAAATTGAAAAATGGAAGTTGTGCTCAAAATTTTCAAATGACCAAAGTGGGTTTTTGAATAAAAATGATCTATAGGCATCAGAGGACTTCTCAAAAAATTTGTGGCATTTGAAAGGAATTATTTGAAATAGTTCTAGTGCAAAATGGTCATTCTAGAGTTTGGAAAGTACTAATAAAAGAATTTTTTGAGGCCAAATCATTAAAAAAATTACTACTGGTGTTTTTGTTCATATAATTTTTTTCGTTCATGTATGTATGTATGAATGGATGGATGGATAGATATGGATGTATATACAAAATATTCATATATGATGTTTTTTTGTTCATAGCAATTTCTTTCCATGTATGTATAATTTATGTATGTATGTTCATATATGCGGAAGTTACATTTAAGAAAAAATAAGAAAATTCTATATATTTTCTTCTTCTTCTCTTCTATCCCGATAACTTCAACATGAGGGGGGGGGTCAATATACCCCCTCCGCGATAACATTATTTTCCCATGTATGTATGTCATCGTTGTCGATATAACCCCCTCCCGGATAACTTCGACATGAGGGGCGGTCGATATATATACCCCCTCTCGACCGTGATAACTTATACCACGGGAGCACCCCCCGGCCCTCTCGCTCGACCAAAACTCTCGAGGACACCCAAACCCTAGAAAAAAAGATGTCGGTCTCCTACCCCCTCCCGCCGCGCCCGTACCCGATCGACAAACTCTCTTTAGGCCACCCAAATTTACCAAGTTAAGAAAGTGTTGTCGTCGAGGCCACCCCGAACCCTTGAAGCGTTGTTGAGGCCACCCCAAACCCTTGAAGCGTTGCCGAGGCCACCCCAAACCCTAGAGAAGCGTCAAGGCCAGGCCACTAATATGATTCCTTATTGTGCTTAGCTAGCTAGTTCAACATTTGCCACTAATATATCCATCTGTCATGTTTGAATAATAATTGCCATGTTGTAAATATTTGCAGAAACTATGGATCCGCACCCACGAGACGAAGCAAAAGAAGCGGTGTTGGGGGAGATAATCGCACACGGAAGTGATGTCGTCTTGTCGTTTCTCAACGACACATGCACCGATGGTCTGGAAAGACAGGATGAAGAAGCAGGCTACAACGATGATCAAATAATGGAGGAGGAAGGACACCATGATGACGGCTCCGGTGACCGAATGGAGGGGGAAGGACACCATGATGACGGCTCCGGTGACCGAATGGAGGGAGAAGGACACCGTGATGACGGCTCTGGTGACCGAACGGAGTACGGCCAGGTATATATATTAATTAATTAAGCATGTGCTGACTATATAGCTAATTGATGCGTTAATTGTTTTTGGTATGTACACATATTAACTCTCTTCTTTTTCTTCTTTTCTAGCCCTCCGGATCGAGCAACACTTCGGTAACGAGACGAGACCCGAAGAGAAAGTTGCGCATGGATGAAAGGTACACGATCATTGAAATTGATCGCGCTGGCCAACCGATTGAACCCCTCTGGACCAAGCAAAAATTTAATGCTCAGTGTCGGGTTCTAGTTAGGGACATGACCCCGATCAGCATCGAGCAATGGTTGAAGCCTAAGGGCATAGACTCTTAGGTGTCTTATGTCAGCGATTGGCAGAAAGCTGATCTTTGGACCGCGCTACAGGAAAATTTCACCTTCCCACCAGAGGAAGATCCGGAGAATCCAGTTAAAAAGCCTATGATCAAGGGTTATGCTCTTAGGAAGATGGTTGAGCTATTCAGGAGGTGGAAGAATGAGCTGAAATCATCGTTTGTCGACCAAGACAAGACTCCAAAATTCATCGGCCGATTTGAGAAGATCAAAGATCAGTGGCCCGCATTTGTCACCAAAAAGAAATCTGAGAAAGCAGCAAAGATGTCAGCGACAAACAAGAAGAATACTGCAAACAAGAAGCATCACCATCGCACGGGGTCAGGTGGCTACCTGAAAGCCCGACCATTGTGAGACAAGGCTAAGAATGACCTCATTGATAAAGGGATCAAACCAGAGACGCGACGCTGGCCAGACCGTTGCAGGACTTGGTTCTTCGGGGTTGGGGGGAAATTGGATCCTATAACAGGGAAGTGCGTTTGGAGCAACGAGCAGCTAAACACACCCATCGAGAAGCTTCAGGAGTATATCGAAAAAGCGTAGCAAGGGACGTTCATTCCAGACAGAGAGAACGATGAGCTCACAGAGGCCCTCGGGAATCCTGAGCACCCTGGACGGACACGAGGCACGTCAGGCTCCCTTTCGTGGAAGGCTGGATTTCCCGACGCAGGCAGTTACAAACGCCGGGAGAGGAAGAAGAAAAAGGAGTTGACCCAACTACAGGCACTGCACGCAAGGGTACAAGCGCTAGAGGAACGAGACATAGTTCGCAGCATGCGACCTACCGAAGCTACACCCGAAGCTACCCCGCCATCTCAGCGGAGAAGCAGCATGGCTTCCACGAAGCTGCTTCAGGAGCCTGTCTTCACAGCTCCTGCTAGCTACCCCGTGGATGCTATCACGGAGTCTTAGCATTGCCACCTTATGACGAAGTGGGTGGAATTGAATTTCAAGGCGGCTGTTGGCTCTGTTGCAGCTCCTAAACCTGGCACAACTTTTCACTGCCGTCCGATTCCAGAAGGATATGCTAGGGTGATGGTGGATGAAATCATAGAAGGATTTGAGGACCTCGCGCTTGACCACCCAACGGGTGACAGGGAGACTCGGCTGGGTTCTTGTCTGAAGACTCCATGCCTTTGGAGGAAGGAGCTCATCAACCT
Organism: Triticum aestivum; assembly: GCF_018294505.1. NCBI lineage: Eukaryota > Viridiplantae > Streptophyta > Magnoliopsida > Poales > Poaceae > Triticum > Triticum aestivum. The sequence continues at coordinate 619,653,418 of NC_057798.1, forward strand.
TCCGAACTAGACGCCTCCGCCTCCTCCGATGACGATGACGAGTTAGAGCACTCCGCCTCCTCCTCCAGCGAGTGACCAGGGCACTCAGCCTCCTTCTTCGGCGCATGGCGGCACTCTTCTTCCTTCTCCGCCTGCGCCGGTGCGCCCGAGCAGCCAGCCTCCTCCTTCTCCGCCTCGCCAGCAAAGGAGGAGGAGAGACGCCATCGCCCTGGCTGCTCCGGCGCATCATAGTCCTTCTCCTCTGCCTCGTAAGCAAGCACGAAAGGAGATAGCCGCAGCCGCTCCGTCTGCTCCGGCGTCTAGCAGTACAGCTAGAGGCAGGAGGCAATACAGATATGGTCCTTCTCTGAAGACTCCGCCGAAGTTACCATACGAGAGGACCATGGAGGAAAACGCGAATATCGTGCGAGCCTAAGTGACGAACTTCTTTGAAGGGGTGAAAGCAAAGAAACATCCACCTCCGGAGGAGAAGATAGATCCGGTGAAAGCGAAGTGCACTCTGGCTGCCCTAAAGAAACCACCAAAGTCTCCGGCGAAAGCCAACTATGACCGCATTATTGAAAAGTCATTTCTCGAAATGAAGCGGTCGGGAAGTACTATTAGTGATCAAAGGTTAGCAGAACGACGAGCTGGGAAACAAATTGCCCAGCTCTGCGAACAAGCAAACCAATCGTGCCCCCCGCTGAAGGTGTCTAGCGACATCGTCACTAATGATCCGAGCATGGTGCCCGGTTATAGAAATCTTGGAGATTACCTGCCCGACGATGTACATTATGATTTCTTGGAGGTGGACGAACACAGATACGAGTACGGGAAGCCTCTCATCAAAGATGAAAAATCTCTAACAACGATGATGCAAAGATTCCATGATTGGTACATGAAAACCTGCAGAGAGTCCGGGGGGACGAATACTTTGACGCTGTTCGTTAAAGAGGAGCATGACCTCGTTGGAATTGATCTGTTGCATGTTCCATTTGAGGAGTTCTTCCAGTTTTTCAATCAACACGCCCTCAATAAATTAATGGTCACTTGCTACTGTCTGTAAGTAGTACTATTTCTGTCATTAAGTCTCTATATATAGGTCAGCTCTTTCATTGCATGTATTTTTAATTATCCTAACTATATTATGCAGATTAAAGATCGCCGAATTGAAGAAAAGACAAATCGGTGATATTGGGTTCATTAACACAAATCTCATATATGCAAATGAGGTTAAATTTCATGCCGAAGATACCGAGGACAACTTGCTACGATCATTGGTAATAAATGAAAACAAAGATATAATACTCTTTCCTTACAACTTCAATTGAGTGTTACTGTCTTGTGCATATTCGGTTTCCCTTATTAGTCCAGGTTATAGTAATGTAATTGATGAGTTATGCATACATGCGCAGCTTCCACTATATTCTCCTAGAGATTAAGCTTGAGTGGGGACTAGTAACCGTCTTAGACTCGAGACGAAAAGATCCTGAGTATGCAGACATGACTGAAATGCTCGAGAAGTAAGTTAAATCAATCATTATCGCACCATATCAGCAACTTTGTTCATTTCCTGATAACAAGTAATCGTTTTCTTTGCCTGGCAGGGTTTGGAGAAAATTCAACAAAAAAGCTCCGGGTCTGCCGAAGAAGCTGCAATATAGACATCCGAAAGTAAGTACTACTAGCATGTTCCGCGCATCTCCTAGTGATTCAAGAACTAGTTTCATCAATACCATTTATAGCATGCTTGCTTATCAGTTTGATTGACCTCTATTTCTTGTAAAGTGGTTGTGGCAGGAAGTCGGGAATAATTACTGTGGATACTACGTTTGCGAGTCCATCCGCAACACGACCTGTGAGCGGGGCTACTCTGACGAACAATATGAAGTGCGTAAGCAATAATAATGACAATTTTATTTTATTACCATCATTTGTGTTGAGTGTCATTTATTCATATATATATATATATATGTATTGACCCCTTCTTCAAATTAGATCTTTCGGATGCGCGATGAACTCCTACCACCAGATCGTATGCGAGCAATTCAAGAGGAATTGGCGGCATTCTTCCTTGACCACATGATCGCTAAAGACGAAGAATACCATGTGGACCCTGTGTTCATATATAATTAGGAGATTATATTTTAAGATATAATTATATTGTATATATGTAGCTAGTAGTGTCGGATAGATATACGAGAACTTGTTGTTCGACCAATCTCTCGGAGAAGGAGAAGTGCTCGATATCACTTCTCTCTGTATGCATATGTTCATGACGATCTTCTGTTTCCTTCATTTGCTTACTAGCTAGCGTGTCGAGTCCTCTCTATACGTATAATACGTAGCGTACGTCGACCAAGCACGGAGATAAGAGAGGACACTTCTCTCTATTAATTAATTAGCTACCTAACACAATATATGAAACACCTTAATTAACCATACAAAAACCCAAAATCCACCCTCCTTTCAGAAAAAAAACAAAAACCCTAGCCCCTGAACAGCTGACGCGTGGATGCCTATTGGTCCCGGTTGGTGCCACCAACCGGGACTAAAGGGCCTCCTGCCTGGGCTCGCAGCATCAGCCACGTGGAGGCCCATCTGTCCCGGTTAGTATAAGAACCGAGACTAAAGGCCTAGGGCATTAGTAACGACCCTTTAGTCCCGGTTCCCCAACCGGGACAGATGGGCCTTATGAACCGGGACAAATGGCTCTTTTTTTACTAGTGTTATCAGACTCAATGATTATCAAAGAAGTTGGAAAACAGACTCCGTTGATATTGATTTCCAGATTACGGCAGACCAAATTGCTCCTGATTAATGATCCCGGGGTTTGTACCAGCATATTCTTGCCCAAAAGCAAACAAGGAAATTTGTTTTGGGCAACAAAACTCCGAGAAATAAAAGAGTGGGAAGCCCCAGTGTCAAATAAAATTACTGCAGGTAGGTTATTAACAGAGAACATACCAATGACGACTTCGGGGTTCTCTTGGGCTTCATCGGCGGAGAGGTGATGAACGTGCCCAATGATGTTTTGTTGGGTCGAGCATGACTCCATATAGTTGACTTGTGGCCTGAATAGAGCATTTGCCTTGCTGTTCTTGGGACACTGTCTGGCATAATGTCCGGTTTGCCCACAACTGAAGCAAGCATTGATGCGCTGGCGCTCCTCGTGCACTTGGTTGGGCACAACATTCTTGACTTGGGTGGTGGTCTTGTTAACATTCCGCTACCAATTGGGCTTGTATTCCACCTGAGTCTGCTGCCAGGTGCGGGCCTTTTGCACGGGTTACCCATCCTTCTTTGGCTCGAACTTGCACTTGTGATTGTTATTGACAGGCCTGTTGTCTGATATGAGCTTGTGCTCCCTTTCAGCAATGAAAGCTTTGTTCACCAAAGTTTGGAAATCTGGGAAATCAAACATGCTGAGAGTACACCGGAGTTGCGGGTTTAATCCACCAAGAAATCTATCAATCTTTCTTTCTTCGGTGGCCACGTCATGAAGGGAGTAACGGGCCAGGTGATTGAATTTTTGCAGATATTCACCCACAGACTGATTTCCTTGAAGGAGCGAGAGAAATTCGCGTTGTTTAGTCTTCATAATTCCAGTAGGGATATGATATTTCCGGAACTGATCCTAGAATTTTGTCCAGGTAATTTCTTCATCTGCGGGCCACATGGCTTTTGCATTTTCCCACCATATGGCAGCAGCGCCTTCAAGATAATGAGTTGCGAACGAAACATTATCCTCTTCTTCCGTACGAGCAATCTCAAGCTTTGTTTCAATGGTTCGTAACCAATCGTCTACATCCAAGGGATCAAGGACCTGACTAAAACTGGGAGGCTTGGTCCTCTGAAAATCTGACAGCTTGGAGTGGTGACCATATTGATTTCCATTCTGACCAACCATAGCTTGCACACTTCTTAATATTTCAATCAGATCATTATTCCATCTTTCCTCAAACATTCGCAGAATTTGCTCAGTGGAGGGCAGATTTGGCGGTGGAGGCGGTGGTGGAACGTACGGCTCGGGGGAGTGTCATGCCTGTCATGCGGAACGACGAACAGGGGTACCCTCGCGAACGTTGCTACTGCTGCCTCCCCGCGGCATCCTATTATGATTTTTCCCAAGGCAACGCAACCGAGATGAGAAACATTCAAAATAAATTGGGGAAAAGCCAGCAACAAAATCCTGAGAAAACCGAAATGATGAAGAAAACACGGCGAATAAAATAGAGTTCCAACATAATTATACATAGACTCATACATGAAAGATAACCAACATGCCAGGTTCAACTACTCTCATACAGGAAACGAAACATCATGACTCGTACTACTACATCCAGACATCATTCCGACAACTATGGATACTCAGGGGCTCTACTGCTCTGCTGGTGCTGCGGGGTCCTCTCCTGAAGCAAACTTGGATCCTGAATTGACGAGGTTAATTGAGACCTTCGGGTTAAAGGTAACACGACGACGCTGCCTAGAGGGCTCTCCCTCAGGGGCAGGTGTAGTATGAATTATCAGGGCTACAGGAGTAGTGAGAAGTGTAACCCACTCAGTAGGGGCACTGAGAGGGTTCACCGTCGAGGCGCCCGAGCTACTCAGGGAGTAACCGGTGAAACAGGGGAACTAGAACTGGCTGGAATATAAGGAGTAAATCCCAAAGAGGATGGAGTAGTGGCAGATCTAGTAGTGACTAAAGCAGCGGCTAAAGCAGTACGAGCACGAGTCAGCTCTCGAGCCAGCTCGTGGATCATAAGATAGCTAGCAGTGATATAACGAGCAAGATGACTAGCAACACTATCAGACTCTGGATCAATGGTAGGGAAACGGACACGACCATTGTCGTATAGAGAAGGATAGTAGTAGAAACCTGGGTGGTTCTGCATCCGGACCTCCTTGTAACAAAGCTCTACAAGGACCTTGAATGCAGCAAACTGGACAGCCTGAGAAGCGGTAGAAGCGTAACTGCTCCGAGAGGTACGAGTGTAAGTGTTGGAATCGGAATTGGTGCGCCGAGTAACCACTGCGTGATACTCATACACTGAGTCAGCTAGACGCTCCCGGTACACGCGATAGATTGGATCATCACCGAGGGGTGCAGCCGACGCCACACGCTACGAAGCAGATGCGGAGACTTGAACGGCATCAGCTGCAACTGGCACGGATACGGCACCGGAGCCATCTACACTCACAACCATTAGCAGGTTAGCATAAAAATAAAACAAGTGCATGCAATGCAACAACCAGCTATAAATGCTACCGGCACTCAACTTAGACTCATATCTAATGTCCAGTTAACACATCGAAGTCTAGCGTGGCCTACAGTCAGCGCAGCTCTGATACCAAGCGTTGTGGCACCCTGGCTCAGAGCGACCGGTTTATCTTTCATTGCCAGCCCAGAGACTATGTCTTCTGGCAACACACAACATCTTGGTACAGAAAACAACCGCTTTATTGATGCTAGTGGCTCAAAGTTTACATTACAACAAGTAGCGAGGCCAAGCGGCACACCCGGTGCGGCTGAACAATATGTACATTATTTAGTGAACATAAAGGGGCCTCGATCATAACAACTACACGGCAGCGGAACAACGTCGTAGCGGAACTCCATAGCACAGGGACACCGATGTGGAGACGATCTAGACTCGAACAACACTCCTTTCCAACGGGACTTTCCTGAAATCTGGCATGACATGCCAGGTCAGTACATTGAATGTACTTGCAAGCTCACAACAAGCATAAACATAATGACAAACAATATCATGATAATTAACCAATTATTAGTAATGCAACAATGTAACCAAAATGCCGTGATCACGCTCTTATGAGAACAGTCCCTTGGACTAGCTTACCAACGGTGATCGCTTCTAGATCACAAATGTACCAACCACATGATCTTAGCTATGGATACCTCATGATCATTCCAGCGACCACAGCCACGACCAATATTTGGTCTCAAACAGTGATCCTTCCGGCGATCACAGCCACAACCAACACTTGGTTATGACCTTCCCGCCATCCTCAACAGTGCAAAGTTCATAACTCAGTGTGCAAGATTAATTAAATGTTGACCCATGGTGTGACCTACTTTCAAGGTGTCCGTAACCGTGGACTTGGCTATTGATAGATTAATACACTCTGTAGAGGTAGCGCACTATACCCAGACCACGGAACCCATGGCCTCGTATTCCCATTCGGGTGGACCAACGGCATTCTGACGAAACCCCTCCATTGCCATGACACTCTCTCGGCCACTCCGACCCACTCCCAATTGTAGGGTTGGAATTCAAGCCGAGTCGAACCAGCTTGGCTCGACCCGCTAGAGCTTGTTTTGTTAACGAACTAGCTTGACTCGACTCGTTACTATAACGAGCTCAAACCCAAGATTGGCTTGACTCGTATAACTCACGAGCCAGCTCGTTTAGCTTGTTAAGCTCGTTAAAGATATGAACATAAAACCCTTAAATATGATAAAAATTGATTATGTATATATTAAACCCATATATCACTAAACAATTCTAATTTCATTGTAATGCAGAGTCTCCTAGGCGGCTGGGCCTTCAATGGCTGGGCCTTGTGTTGTGCGCTTGGGACAGGGTGCTGAGGGGGTGATCTTTTTTTCTATTGGGAGTGGCTGACTTTTGTACCGAGCCTAACAAGTTACACGAGTACTCGTGAGATTGGCTTGTTTAACTTGGTCTATAAACGATCTTAAACTAAAGTTCGGCTCGACTCGTTATTCTTCGAGCTCGAGTCGATTCGAGCCGAGTCACGAGCTACTCGTTTAGCTCGCGAGCTTCGAGCTTTTTTCCAGCCCTACCCAACTGGGATAGTCGTGGGTGGCCCCGTGTCTACCAAAGACACAACGACCACTGTCGTGGCCAAAACATAAATGTCCCCCACTGGGACCGGTACCAAAAATCTCAACAACGGGCACACAAGGTTATGTCTGCTTACCAGGCCAGGGTACCACACGCCCATAACCTTCCCTCGTTGGAGGCACCAACCAGAGGCATGACAACGGACTGAATAAAGGCCTTCCCATAAAGGCAAATGTTGTTGCACTGGGAAAAACTCGATTCAGTGGCACCATGACCCGGTCAACGATATATTCAAGTTGTGTTATTATGAGGTTCAACTTAAATTGAAAAATAACCGGTGTCATAGCATGCCATGAAATGCAACACTAACATATGCATCACATATTAACGAAAATGACTGAGTCAACTAACTCCACACTAACCATAAACATAAACAACTCCACATACTTTTCTGGTTAGGATAAACATTCACTTTAACAGAATCTATTCTAACAAATTTATCATTTTTCTCATGCAAGAAAAATAACTCCAATTAATTACTTATATCCATAACCATATTATTTCTATCATAGCAAAGATTAATTCTAGTTTCTATAACAACTTAGTTAGCTACAAAGTTTCTGATAATATAAGCATATAAACTTAAACAAACACTAATAGAATATAAATAATATAATAATAATGATTTAAATGCATGGATTAAATCATTCATTCAAGTAGAAAAATCACAAATATTGTAGTGGCATCATGAAAATGTTGCTGTGGCTTGCCTTAGTGCAGATGAGGCTCACAAGCCTTCTGGTGATCCTCAAGACAAGCTTCACACTCTGAAAATAATTTTAAACCCAAAAATAAAACATCAAGAACCCTTCTGAAAATCACCAGAAAATCTAGACAGTAGGGAAAACCCCCTTTTTGGTGGGCTACTAGATTTCTTTGCAACGAACACAATGCAAAAAGAATCAATTCATTTGGACTTATGGTTGAAGAGTTATAGCTATTTGAATCTCTCTGGATATAAATGAAATTTGAATTTAAATAAAAACAGACTGGGGGTGATGTCGAAGGCGTAAAGCCTCGGGGCGCCACCACTCGTACCGCTTCGCGCGCGTACTGAGTGGCTGACTAGCCGGCCTGATACGTCTCCAACGTATCTATAATTTTTTATTGTTCCATGCTATTATATTACCTCTTTTGGATGTTTATGGCCTTTGTTTTACACATTTATATCATTTTTGGGACAAACCAATTAACCGGAGGCCCAGCTCATATTGTTGTTTTATTGCCTGTTTCAGTATTTCCAAGAAAAGGAATATCAAACGGAGTCCAAACGGAATGAAACCTTCGGCAGCGTGATTTTTGGAAAGATTATGATCCAGGAGACTTACAGTGCAAGCCAGGGGAGCATCGAGGAAGCCACGAGACAGGGGGGCGCGCCCACCCCCTGGGCGCGCCCTACCCTCTCGTGGGCCCCTCGAGGGTCCCTCAACCGACTTCTTTCGCCTATATAAGCCTGCGTACCCTAAAAACATCAAAACAGAAGATAGATCGGGAGTTCCCCCATCGCAAGCCTCTGTAGCCACCAAAAACCTCTTGGGAGCCAGTTCCGGCACCCAGCGGAGGGGGAACCCATCACCGGTGGCCATCTTCATCATCCCGGTGCTCTCCATGACAAGGAGGGAGTGGTTCATCCTCGGGGTTGAGGGTATGTACCAGTAGCTATGTGTTTGATCTCTCTCTCGTGTTCTCTCTACGGCACGATCTTGATGTATCGCGAGCTTTGCTATTATAGTTGGATCTTATGATGTTTCTCCCCCTCTACTCTCTTGTGATGAATTGAGTTTTCCTCTTGAAGTTATCTTATCGGATTGAGTCTTTAATGCTTTGAGAACACTTGATGTATGTCTTGCCGTGCTTATCTGTGGTGACAATGGGATTTCACGTGCCAGTTGATGTATGTTTTGGTGATCAACTTGCGGGTTCCGCCCATGAACCTATGCATAGGGGTCGGCACACGTTTTCGTCTTGACTCTCCGGTAGAAACTTTGGGGCACTCTTTGAAGTACTTTGTGTTGGTTGGATGAATCTGAGATTGTGTGATGCATATCGTATAATCATGCCCACGGATACTTGAGGTGACAATGGAGTATCTAGGTGACATTAGGGTTCTGGTTGATTTGTGTCTTAAGGTGTTATTCTAGTACAAACTCTTGAATAGATTGATCCAAAAGAATAACTTTGAGGTGGTTTCGTACCCTACCATAATCTCTTCGTTTGTTCTCCGCTATTAGTGGCTTTGGAGTGACTCTTTGTTGCATGTTGAGGGATTGTTATATGATCTATCTATGTTATTATTATTGAGAGAACTTGCACTAGTGAAAGTATGAACCCTATGCCTTGTTTCCTACCATTGCAATACCGTTTACGCTCACTTTTATCATTAGTTACCTTGCTGTTTTTATATTTTCAGATTACAAAAACCTATATCTACCATCCATATTGCACTTGTATCACCATCTCTTCACCGAACTAGTGCATCTATACAATCTACCATTGTATTGGGTGTGTTGGGGACACAAGAGACTCTTTGTTATTTGGTTGTAGGGTTATTTGACATCTTCATCCTATGCCTCCTCCGGATTGATAAACCTTAGGTCGTCCACTTGAGGGAAATTTGCTACTGTCATACAAACATGTGCACTTGCAGGCCCAACAACGTCTACAAGAAGAAGGTTGTGTAGTAGACATCAAGCTCCTTTCTGGCGCCGTTGCCGGGGAGGTGAGTGCTTGAAGGTATATCTTTAGATCTTGCAATCGAATCTTTTTGTTTCTTGTTTTATCACAAGTTTATTTTATAAAAAAATCTACAAAAAATGGAATTGAGTTTGTCTCATACGCTTCATCTTTTTAATATCTTTCGTGAGAATGATGGAAAGGAAAATTGTGCTCAATTGCTAGAAGAAGAATACATTAAAATGCTTGGCACTAAATCTTTGAATGATGCGCATGATTGCAATGTTGTTAGTATGAATTCCTTGAATATCCATGATGCTAATGATATGCAAAGCCACAAGCTTGGGGAAGCTATGTTTGATGAATATGATATTTTTTGTTCCCCAAGTTTTGATGAGAATATTTATTATGATGAAAGCATGCCTCATATTTATGATGATTATATTGATGAAAGTGGGTTTGGAAGAGTGTCAACTTTAGGAAGTAGTGATCCCACTATTTTGGAGGATGTTGAATCTTACTGTGAAAACTTATTGAATCTTATTGAAAGTGGATTTGGAAGAGTGTCAACTTTATTTAGTGATGATTCCACTATTTCGGAAGAGGTTCCAATTGATTATGAGAACAAAGTTGCTATCTATGATGATTATTGTGATGACTTGTATGCTATTAGGAATAATGATAACCATGAAACTTGTCATCATGATTTTAGTTTTCAATTGGATTATACCTCACATGATAATTATTTTGTTGAGTTTGCTCCCACTACTATTCATGAGAAGAAAATTGCTTATGTGGAGATTAGTAAAATTTCTATGCTTGTAGATCATGAAATGAATGCTTTATGTGTTGGTTATATTGTTGAATTAATTCATGATGCTACTGAAAATTATTATGGGGGAGGAACATATGCTTGTAGGAATTGCAATAATATCAAGTTTCCTCTCTATGTGCTGAAAATCTTGATGTTATGCTTGTTTTACCTTCCTATGCTAGTTGATTGTTGTTCTCATAAGTTGTTTGCTCACAAAATCCCGATGCATAGGAAGTGTGTTAGGCTTAAATGTGCTAGTCATATGCTTCATGATGCTCCCGTTATGTTTCAATCCTTATCTTTTATGTGAGCATCATTGTCATCATCATGCCTAGCTAGAAAGGCATTAAAGAAAAGCGCTTGTTGGGAGACAACCCAATATTTTTCCTTACTGTTTTTGTGTGTACAGAAGATTATGATACTGTAATAATCATGTTTTATAGCTTTTGTTTCAATAAAGTGCCAAGTAAGACCTTTAGGATAGCTTACGGTGATAGTTGTGTTGATCCTGCTGAGAATCAGAAACTTTTGCACCCAGTAAATTAGTTTTGTTAATTCACAGTAACGTGCTTATGATCTTATTCTTTTTTTCTCTCGATTGGTACACAAATTTATTAGTACTTCCTAATTTGGTAGGATTTTTGGAGTTCCAGAAGTATATGTTTGATACATATTACTACAGACTGTTCTGTTTTTGACAGATTCTGTTTTCTATGTGTTGTTTGCTTATTTCGATGAATCTATAAGTAGTATCGAAGGGTATGAACCATAGATAAGTTGTATTACAGTAGATATTACACCAATATGAATTTATAATGAGTTCATTACAGTACCTAAGTGGTGGTTTTATTTTCTTATACTAACGGAGCTTACGAGTTTTCTGTTGAGTTTTGTGTTGTGGAGTTTTCAAGTTTTGGGTAAAGATTCGATGGATTATGGAATAAGGTGTGGCAAGAGCCTAAGCTTGGGGATGCCCAAGTAACCCCTAGGTAATATTCAAGGACAACCAAGAGCCTAAGCTTGGGGATGCCCCGGATGGCATCCCCTTTTCGTCTTCGTTCATCGGTAAACTTTACTTGGAGCTATATTTTTATTCACCACATGATATGTGTTTTGCTTGGAGCATCATTCTCTTTTGTTAGTATTTGATTTCTGTTATTTAGATTAATGTTTTGCATCTTTATTTTCAATAAAAATGTCAAGTATAGCCTTTGCCTTGCTTATTTTTCTAGTATACATGTTGCTGTTTGAAAACAGAAAGTTTACCTCTGTTGCAAAAATTCCCTAGAAAATTCAGATAATTATATAATGTTGAAACTTTTTTAATAATGAGCTCTGATAAATATTCTACAGCGTGGTATTTTTCTCATAATTTTTGGAGTTAGGGAAGTATGATGAATCTTGCATCCTTTACGGACTATACTGTTTTGGCAGTTTGCTGTTATGGTTGCATTGTTTGCATATGTTTGCTTGTTTAATGATTCTATTTGAGGATAGGAGTATTAAATATGCATAGGAATTTAGTATTCAATGTTGAATAATAATTTTAGTGATTTGTTACAGTAGAAAATGATAAGGTTTTGCATTGGTTTATACTAACTTATCTCACGAGTTCTTGTTGAGTTTTATGTGGATGAAATTTTTGAGAAATAGAGAAACCATGATATGAGAGGAATTAAGGAGACACAAAAGCTCAAGATTGGGGATGCCCAAGGCAACCCAAGATAATATTTCAAGAAGTCTCAAGCATCTAAACTTGGGGATGCCCAGGTAGGCATCCCACCTTTCCTCTTCAGCAACTATCAGTTAGTATCGGTTGAGCCTAAGTTTTTGCTTCTTTACATGAGTTGCGCTATCCTTGCAAATGTCATTTTATTTTGTTTTGCTTTCTGTTTGAATACAATACCAAGATCTGAAATTCTTAAATGAGAGAGAGTCTTCACATAGTTGCATAATTATTCGACTACTCATTGATCTTCACTTATATCTTTCGGAGTAGTTTGTCATTTGCTCTAGTGCATCACTTATATCTTTTAGAGCATGGCGGTGGTTATATTTTGTAGAAATTGCTAGTCTCTCATGCTTCACTTATATTATTTTGTGAGTCTTTCAGAACATCATGGTATTTGCTATGGTTACAAATTTGGTCCAAGAATGATGAGCATCCAAGTTGGGTATAATAAAAACTATCATAGAAAGTGAATTGGATGCTATGATCAATTTGATACTTGATAATTGTTTTGAGATATGGAGGTAGTGATATTAAAGTCATGCTAGTTGAGGTGATTATGAAAAATGCTTGTGTTAAAGTTTGTGATTCCCATAGCATGCACGTTTGGTGAACCGCTTTGTGATGAAGTTGGAGCACAATTTTATGAGTGGCGGTCGGGGACGAGCGATGGTCTTTTCCTACCAATATATCCCCCTAGGAGCATGTGCATAATACTTTGTTTTTGATGACTTGTAGATTTTTGCAATAAGTATATGAGTTCTTTTGACTAATGTTGAGTCCATGGATTATACGCACCCTCACCCTTCCACCATTGCTAGCCTCTCTTGCGCCGTGCAACTTTCGTCGGTACCATACACCCACCATATACCTTCCTCAAAACAGCCACCATACCTACCTATTATGGCATTTCCATAGCCACTCCGAGATATATTGCCATGCAACTTTCCACCGTTCCGTTCATATGACACGCATTACTTTTGTCATATTGCTCTTTGCATGATCATCTAGTTGACATCGTATTTGTGGCAAGGCCACCTTCATAATTTTCATACATGTCGCTCTTGATTCATTGCATATCCCGGTACACCGCCGGAGGCATTCATATAGAGTCATATCTTTTTCTAGCTTTGAGTTGTAATTCTTGAGTTGTAAATCCATAAAAGTGTGATGATCTTCATTATTAGAGCATTGTCCGAGTGAGGAAAGGATGATGGAGACTATGATTCCCCCACAAGTCGGGATGAGACTTTGGACTTTACAAAAAAAGGCAAAAGGAAAAAAAAGAGAAAAAGAAAAAAAGGAGAGAAGAAAAAAAAGAAAGAAAAAATAAAATGAGAGAAAAAGAGAGAAGGGACAATGCTACTATCTCTTTTTCCACACTTGTGCTTTAAAGTAGCACCATGATCTTCATGATAGAGAGTCTCCTATGTTGTGAATTGCATATACTAGTGGGAATTTTTCATTATAGAACTTGGCTTGTATATTCCAATGATGGGCTTCCTCAAAATGCCCTAGGTCTTCGTGAGCAAGCAAGTTGGATGCACACCTACTTAGTTTATTTTTGTTGAGCTTTCATATATTTATAGTTCTAGTGCACCCGTTGCATGGCAATCCCTACTCACTCACATTGATATCTATTAATGGGCATCTCCATAGCCCGTTGATACGCCTAGTTGATGTGAGACTATCTTCTCCTTTTTTTGTCTTCTCCACAACCACCATTCTATTCCACATATAGTTCTATATCCATGGCTCACGCTCATGTATTGCGTGAAAGTTGAAAAAGTTTAAGATTACTAAAGTATGAAACAATTGCTTGGCTTGTCATCAGGGTTGTGCATGATTAAATACTTTGTGTGATGAAGATAGAGCAACAGCCAGACTATATGATTTTGTAGGGATAACTTTCTTTGGCCATGTTATTTTGAGAAGACATGATTACTTTGATTAGTAAGCCTGAAGTATCACTATTTCTTGTGTCAACATGAACTTTTATTTTAAATCATTTGGATCTGAACATTCATGCCACGATAAAGAAAATTACATTGAGAATTATGCTAGGTAGCATTCCACATCAAAAAATTTGTTTTTATCATTTACCTACTTGAGGACAAGCAGGAATTAAGCTTGGGGATGCTTGATACGTCTCCAACGTATCTATAATTTTTGATTGTTCCATGCTATTATATTACCCCTTTTGGATGTTTATGGGCTTTATTTTACACATTTATATCATTTTCGGGACTAACCTATTAACCGGACGCCCAGCCCATATTGTTGTTTTATTGCCTGTTTCAGTATTTCGAAGAAAAGGAATATCAAACGGAGTCCAAACGGAATGAAACCTTCGGCAGCGTGATTTTTGGAAAGATTATGATCCAGGAGACTTGGAGTGCAAGCCAGGGGAGCATCAAGGAAGCCACGAGACAGGGGGTGCGCCCACCACCCTAGGCGCGCCCTACCCTCTCGTGGGCCCCTCGAGGGTCCCCCCACCGACTTCTTTCGCCTATATAAGCCTACGTACCCTAAAAACATCAAAACAGAAGATAGATCGGGAGTTCCACCGCCGCAATCCTCTGTAACCACCAAAAACCTCTCAGGAGCCCGTTCCGGCACCCTGCCGGAGGGGGAACCCATCACCGGTGGCCATCTTCATCATCCCTGCGCTCTCCATGACGAGGAGGGAGTAGTTCACCCTCGGGGCTGAGGGTATGTACCAGTAGCTATGTGTTTGATCTCTCTCTCTCTCGTGTTCTCTCTATGGCACGATCTTGATGTATCGTGAGATTTGCTATTATAGTTGGATCTTATGATGTTTCTCCCCCTCTACTCTCTTGTGATCAATTGAGTTTTCCTCTTGAAGTTATCTTATCGGATTGAGTCTTTAATGATTTGAGAACACTTGATGTATGACTTGTCGTGCTTATCTGTGGTGACAATGGGATTTCATGTGCCACTTGATGTATGTTTTAGTGATCAACTTGCGGGTTCCGCCCATGAATCTATGCATAGGGGTTGGCACACATTTTAGTCTTGACTCACCGGTAGAAACTTTGGGGCACTCTTTGAAGTACTTTGTGTTGGTTGGATGAATCTGAGATTGTGTGATGCATATCATATAATCATGCCCACCGATACTTGAGGTGACAATGGAGTATCTAGGTGACATTAGGGTTTTGGTTGATTTGTGTCTTAAGGTGTTATTCTAGTACGAACTCTTGAATATATTGATCCGAAAGAATAACTTTGAGGTGGTTTCGTACCCTACCATAATCTCTTCGTTTGTTCTCCGCTATTAGTGGCCTTGGAGTGACTCTTTGTTGCATGTTGAGGGAATGTTATATGGTCTATCTATGTTATTATTGTTGAGAGAACTTGCACTAGTGAAAGTATGAACCCTATGCCTTGTTTCCTACCATTGCAATACCGTTTACGCTCACTTTTATCATTAGTTACCTTGCTGTTTTTATATTTTCAGATTACAAAAACCTATATCTACCATCCATATTGCACTTGTATCACCATCTCTTCGCCGAACTAGTGCACCTATACAATCTACCATTGTATTGGGTGTGTTGGGGACACAAGAGACTCTTTGTTATTTGGTTGCAGGGTTGTTTGAGAGAGTCCATCTTCATCCTACGCCTCCTAGGGATTGATAAACCTTAGATCATCCACTTGAGGGAAATTTGCTACTGTCCTACAAACATGTGCACTTGCAGGCCCAACAACGTCTACAAGAAGAAGGTTGTGTAGTAGACATCAGGGCCCAGCTAGTCAGGTGAGGGGGAGAGGGAGAAGGAAACAGAGGAGGTCGCGGCTTCGCCGGAGCTCACACCGGAGACGAGGGCTGCTTGCCCAAAACGAGAGGGAGGGATCGAGAGAGGGGATGGAGGCGCACCTGCCCGTACCCGTAGCGTAGCTAGGGTGGTCGGACGGCGTCGGAATTGACCTCGCAAGCGGATGCAGAGAGCGGAGGTCGCCGGAGACGAAGACGACAGCAAACAGCGGCGACTCCAGGGGCTCCAACCAGGTGGAACAGCACCACCGGAGAGTGGCAGAGGCCCTGGAAGGGTTGCCCAGGCCTGGGAGGGGCTGGAGCTACCGTGACGACCCGAGAGTATCGCCGGCGAGCTCGAGCTCGGGGAAGGCGGCCCGCGGCCTGCCCGGCCGAGCTACGGTTCTCTACGATGTTGTGGGGTGTGTGGGAGTGGAGGATGGTGCTCGAGGAGGCTGGGGGTGGCTCCATTTATAGGCGAGCAGCGAGGGGGGATTGGGCTCCGCCGTTGACACCTGGACACGGCGCCCAGCGATGAGCAGCGTCACTGAGAGGGGGAGAAGGCGACGCAACTCACGCGGGGATTGTGGCCGAACATGGACGAGCACAGGATCGAGAGGAAGGCGACGAGCACAGTGCAGACCACACTGTTGCGTTGGCCGGACCACGCCCGTGCTCGCTGCAGCGAGCTCCGACGTCGACGAGTGCCAGGGGAGAGTTAAGGGGGTTTGGACGAAGATGGTGGCGAGGTTTGCACGCTTTGGCAGTCGGGGAAGCGAGCACACGCGAAACAGAGCGCTCGGCGGCACCCTGAGCGCATCAACACGCAGGCTGTCATCGTGTACACATGTGGTCACCGCGTGAACTTTGCCCCCAGGCCGACCTACGTCCAAAGTTCATGTCTGGCTTGTTGTTCATGGTAGTTTTGAAGATTACCACGATTTGGTTTGGACCCAGACGCAGTAGAAAAGATTTCGCAAGCCAAGTAAGTTTCTGATCAGTAACTTTGAGAGTTTACTGAGGTCAAACTGCTGGGAGTTTGGGGTTGGGTTTTGGAGGCTAGCAATCATCTACTAAGGTGATGGCGCACAAGAAAAATCAGCCTCATTGGAGCAAGTAAAATGGTAGTTGTTGTAGAAACCACCATTTCTGTCTAGAACAGAAAACATTTTTTGTAGCAAAAATATTCCAAAAAGTGGTGCAATATTTTTGCTCAGGAAGGTGCCGTAGGGTTCAAAGAATATTTGTGAATCTTCTCAGATTTTTGTGGGCAAGAAAAATTGGGGTTGCTTTGGAGCACATTGATCTAGCTAGGGTTTAAGGGAAGGACATGAATATTTTTCATTAAGGAAAAATATTCCAAATATTATTATGAGGTGAACTAGAGAGGAAATGATGATTAGAGAGGGAGATGAGGCACTTGGGTGAAAGCCAAGGGTACCCAAGTGTTTAGGTCCACATGAAAAGATTCAAAAAAAACTCCAAATTTCAAAATCAATTCAAATGAAAATCAGGCAAATAAAAGAGGGCAAAAACCAGGCTGTCACAAAATATATTTTGAGTCAAACCTAACACGAGTATATTTTTAGTGATATATACACCAAACTAGAGTGTTTTTCTTTCAAGTTTGTGAACATGTATTATTCTATTTCGGATCTGTTGCAACACACGGGCACATTGCTAGTAAGAGTAGAGAAAAGGATGAACGAGGGAAGGCCTTATTTGCAAATGTGGAGAGGGGTGTGGGTATCTTTTTGCAAAATTGTCATAGTTTCCTTCCTGTTCGTTAGATATAAATCCGACGGCCTATATTGCAGGATGGCTCACACACCATCATCACCAACTATGTTTTCTACTCCCTCCGTTCCTAAATATTTTCTTTTTAGAGATTTCAACAAGTGACTACATACGGTGCAAAATGAGTGAATCTACATTCTAAAATATGTCTACATACACATCCGTATGTGGTAGTCCATTTGAAATCTGAAAAAGACAAATATTTAGGAACGGATGGAGTATAAGAGTAGACATGAAGATATATCTCTAGCATGGTCTACAACAAAAATGTGTTGGACTAGTTAGCGCCGAATGCTCGCAACGCGATGACCTGAGTTCGAATTCTGTCTTTAACTTTTTTTTATTATATATTACTTATTTAATATATACTTCTTTCGCTACTTTACTGACAGTGGAACCCACAGAGTACTTAGAATACAATATTAAGGATGGACTTGTTTCTTTTTAACTTTCTGTACGAAGTTGTAGCCACCCTGCAAGTCACGTGTAAACTGTACATGCAATTATCTTTTTATAGAGGGAGAATCATACACGCAATGAACTCAAATGGATTGGATGTGACTCTATTATTTCCAGCATAAGAGAATCTCCAACGGCAGCCGGCAAATTTCCTCCCGCTTCCTTCCGCGGAGGACGACATCAAATGCCAGCGGCATACATTTTCGCAACTCTAACCAACCAGATGAAATTCGTGCAAAAACGGATTGTTTTCATATAATCATGCATGATTTCGTATAAAAAAGCCGGATCTTCATATAAGCATGATGGATTTCATTACATTTACATGAACTAAGCGGTGCTAATCCGGCTCTCTTGGTATAATTAATACTCCCTCCATCCGGAAATACTTGTCCTAGAAATGGATGTATCTAGACTTATTTAGTTATAGATACATCCAATTTATCCATTCTTAGAACAAATATTTCCCGCGGATCCCATTGTCTTCCTCATGTCCGGAAGACACTTGCGGGATCGACAAAGGTCCTCAGAAGAGACGAAGCAGCAAAGAAACCACCTGAATGCACAGTCGTCGCCTTGGTGGTGGCCTTCATGAGACCCAAGTGGCAGCAGCCTCCCGTGTTCTACTTCTCCTCGATGATAGCGGCGGATATGGAGAAGCTGGCCATCGACTCGTCGCTCTCCATGCACCCGGCTTCTGACTCTGCCTGCATGGCGTTGTCGCGGGCACGGGAGTGCACCCACAGACACAGGAGGCACGGCCACCGCAGACACTGGTGGCGCAGTACGACGCGGCAGCGACGACGCCCGTACCGTCATGCTCGCTGTCGTGCCAGCATGGAGCAACTCGCCACTCCTCATCGAGCTGAACTGGAGCGGCGAGTTGCTGAACCACACGCCGGATTGGGGCGGCAACTGGCTCTATCGGGCCAAGCGAAGTTGATGAAGCATCGAGTGGCCTCGCCCATATTCGGAGGGCTCGGCGGGCCACCCAGCCGGGTAGTATGCCGGAGAACGGCTCCTCGGAAGCCATCGGAAGAGTGGAGAAAATGGTGAAGGAGGAGATGGGGGAGCGGCGGAGGGGTGCGATTCTTTCCCACTATCTGTCTAGCCTCGTTTAAATAGAGGGTGGACGGTAGGAGCTTGGCCGGCGTCTGGCCTCGTTTAAACTAAGGGCAGACGGGATTCCGAGCTCGGTCGGTGTTGTGTTTAGTTCTGGCCCGCTCATGAATGGACGTGTGGCCGGAGTAGGTTTCTCGGTTTGCATGCGGGTTTAACAGAGGGGTTTGATGGAGGCGAGGAGGCGTGTTCAGTGATACGTCCATTTTGCATCATGCTTTTATATTGATATTTATTGCATGGGCTGTTATTACACGTTATGTCACAATACTTATGACTATTCTCTCTTATTTTACAAGGTTTACATGAAGAGGGAGAATGCCAGCAGCTGGAATTCTGGGCTGGAAAAGGAGCAAATATTAGAGACCTATTCTGCACAGCTCCAAAAGTCCTGAACGTTCACGGAAGTCATTTTTGGAATTAATAAAAAATACTGAGCGAAGAAAATACCAGAGGGGGCCACACCCTGGCCACGAGGGTGGGAGGCACGCCCCCTGCCTTGTGGGCCCCCTGGCAGGCCTCCGGTGCCCATCTTCTGCTATATGAAGTCTTTTACCCTGGAAAAAATCATAAGCAAGCTTTCGGGGTGAAACCCCACCGCCACGAGGCGGAACCTTGGCGGAACCAATCGAGGGCTCCAGCGGAGCTGTTCTGCCGGGGAAACTTCCCTCCGGGAGGGGGAAATCATCGCCATCGTCACCACCAACGATCCTCTCATCGGGAGGGGGTCAATCTCCATCAACATCTTCACCAGCACCATCTCCTCTCAAACCCTAGTTCACCTCTTGTATCCAATCTTTGTCCCAAAGCCTCAGATTGGTACCTGTGGGTTGCTAGTAGTGTTGATTACTCCTTGTAGTTGATGCTAGTTGGTTTATTTGGTGGAAGATCATATGTTCAGATCCATTATGCATATTAATACCCCTCTGATTATGAACATGAATATGCTTTGTGAGTAGTTACGTTTGTTCCTGAGGACATGGGAGAAGTCTTGCTATTAGTAGTCATGTGAATTTGGTATTCGTTCGATATTTTGATGAGATGTATGGTGTCTTTCCTCTAGTGGTGTCATGTGAATGCGACTACATGACACTTCACCATTATTTGGGCCTAGAGGAAGGCATTGGGAAGTAATAAGTAGAAGATGGGTTGCTAGAGTGACAGAAGCTTAAACCCTAGTTTATGTGTTGCTTCGTAAGGGGCTGATTTGGATCCATATGTTTCATGCTATGGTTAGGTTTACCTTAATACTTCTTTTGTAGTTGAGGATGCTTGTAATAGGAGTTAATCATAAGTGGGATGTTTGTCCAAGTAAGGGCAGCACCCAAGCACCGGTCCACCAACATACCAAATTATCAAAGTAACGAACGTGAATCATATGAGCGTGATGAAAACTAGCTTGACGATAATTCCGATGTGTCCTCGGGAGCGCTTTTCTCTATATAAGAGTTTGTCCAGGCTTGTCCTTTGCTACAAAAAGGATTGGGCCATCTTGCTGCACTTTATTTACACTTGTTACTTGTTACCCGTTACAAATTACCTTATCACAAAACTATCTGTTACCAATAATTTCAGTGCTTGCAGAGAATACCTTACTGAAAACCGCTTGTCATTTCCTTCTGCTCCTCATTGGGTTTGACACTTTTACTTATAGAAAGGACTATGATAGATCCCCTATACTTGTGGGTCATCAAGACTCTTTTCTGGTGCCGTTACCGGGGAGTGAAACGCCTTTGGTAGGTGGAATTTGGTAAGGAAAAATTTATATAGTGTGCTGAAATTTACTGTCACTTGTTACTATGGAAAGTAATCCTCTGAGGGGCTTGTTTGGGGTATCTTCACCCCGACCAGTAGAGCAAATAGTTGCTCCTCAACCTACTGAACCTACTGAAAATGTCTACTTTGAAATTCCTTCGGGTATGATAGATAAACTGCTAGCTAATCCTTTTGCAGGATATGGAACATTGCATCCCGACTTACACTTAATCTATGTGGATGAAGTTTGTGGATTATTTAAGCTTGCAGGTATGCCCGATGATGTTATCAAGAAGAAGGTCTTCCCTTTATCTTTGAAGGGAGAGGCAGTGACATGGTATAGGCTATGTGATGATATGGGATCGTGGAACTACAAACGATTGAAATTGGAATTTCATCAGAAGTTTTATCCTATGCATCTTGTTCATCGTGATCGTAATTATATATATAATTTTTGGCCTTGCGAAGGAGAAAGCATCGCTCAGGCTTGGGGGAGGCTTAAGTCAATGTTATATTCATGCCCCAATCATGAGCTCTCAAGAGAAATGATTATTCAAAAAATTTATGTTCGGTTTTCTCGTAATAATCAATCCATGCTCGATACTTCTTGTGTTGGCTCCTTTATGATGAAGACTATTGAATTCAAATGGGATTTATTGGAAAGAATTAAACGCAACTCTAAAGATTGGGACCTTGATGAAGGTAAAGAGTCAGGTATAACACCTAAGTTTGATTGTGTTAAATATTTTATGGATACTGATGCTTTCCGTGAATTTAGCACTAAATATGGACTTGACTCTGAGATAGTAGCTTGTTTCTGTGAATCCTTTGCTACTCATGTTGATCTCCCTAAGGAGAAGTGGTTTAAATATAATCCTCCCATAGAAGTAAAAATAGTTGTACCTATTAAAGTTGAAGAAAAGACTATCACTTATGATGATCCTGTTGTTCCTACTTCTTATGTTGAGAAACCACCTTTCCCTGTTAGAATAAAGGATCATGCTAAGGCTTCAACTGTTGTCAACAAAAGTAATATTAGGACACAGAAACCCCCTGAGCAAGTTAAAGTTGAACCTAATATTGCTATGGTTAAAGATCTCTTGGCTGATAATATTGATGGGCATGTTATTTATTTCTGTGAGGAAACTGCTAGAATTGATAAGCCTGGTGCTAAAGATAAACATAGACCTGTTATAGGCATGCATGTTATCTCTGTTAAAATAGGAGATCATTGTTATCATGGCTTATGTGATATGGGTGCTAGTGTTAGTGCAATACCTCATTCCTTATACAAAAAAATTATGCATGATATTGCACCTGCTGAGATAGAAGAAATTGATGTCACAATTAAGCTTGCCAATAGAGATACTATTTCACCGATTGGAATTGTTAGAGATGTTGAAGTCTTGTGTGGAAAGGTTAAATATCCTACTGATTTTCTTGTTCTTGGTTCCCCACAAGATAGCTTTTGTCCCATTATATTTGGTAGACCCTTCTTGAACATTGTTAATGCTGGGATAGACTGCGAAAAGGATGTTGTTACTATTGGTTTGGGTGATATGTCTCATGAGTTTAATTTTGCTAAATTTCGTAGACAACCCTGTGATGAAGAATTGCCTAGTAAAGATGAAATTATTGGTCTTGCTTCTATTGTCGTGCCTCCTAATGATCCTTTAGAACAATATTTGCTCGACCATGAAAATGATATGTTTATGAATGAAAGAAGGGAAATAGATGAAGTATTATTTAAACAGGGACCCATTCTGAAACAAACTTTCCTGTTGAAATCCTAGGGGATCCTCCTCCACCCAAGGGTGATCCCGTGTTTGAGCTTAAACCATTGCCTGGTACTATTAAATATGCTTATCTTGATGAAAAGAAGATATATCATGTTATTATTAGTGCTAACCTTTCAGAGCATGAAGAAGAGAAATTATTGAAAACTCTGAAGAAGCACTGTGCTGCTATTGGATATACTCTTGATGATCTTAAGGGAATTAGTCCCACTCTATGTAAACACAAAATAAATTTGGAGAAAGACGCCAAACCAGTTATTGATCATCAACGACGGCTAAATCCTAAGATGAAAGAAGTGGTAAGAAAGGAAATATTAAAGCTCCTTAAGGCAGGTATAATTTATCCTGTTGCTGATAGTCAGTGGGTAAATCCTGTCCATTGTGTCCCTAAGAAGGGAGGTATTACCGTCGTTCCTAATGATAAACATGAATTGATCCTGCAAAGAATTATTATAGGTTATAGGATGGTAATTGATTTTCGCAAATTAAATAAAGCTACTAAAAAAGATCATTACCCCTTGCCTTTCATTGATCAAATGCTAGAAAGATTATCCAAACATATACATTTTTGCTTTCTAGATGGTTACTCTGGTTTCTCTCAAATACATGTGTCAGATGATGATCAAGCAAAGACCACTTTTACTTGCCCTTTCAGTACCTTTGCTTATAGACGTATGCCTTTTGGTTTATGTAATGACCTGCTACCTTTCAAAGATGCATGATGGCTATATTCTCTGACTTTTGTGAAAAGATTTGTGAGGTTTTCATGGATGATTTCTCCGTTTATGGATCCTCTTTGGATGATTGCTTGAGCTACCTTGATCGAGTTTTGCAGAGATATGAAGAAACTAATCCTATTTTGAACTGGGAGAAGTCCCACTTTATGGTTAATTAAGATATTGTCTTGGGGCATAAAATTTCTGAAAGAGGTATTGAAGTTGATAAAGCTAAAGTTGATGCTATTGAAAAGATGCCATGTCCTAAAGACATCAAAGGTATAAGAAGTTTTCTAGGTCATGCCGGTTTTTATAGGAGGTTCATTAAGGAATTTTCAAAAATTTCTCGGCCTCTGACTAATCTATTACAAAAATATATACCTTTTGTCTTTGATGATGATTGTGTAGAAGCATTTGAAATACTTAAGAAAGCGTTGATTTCTGCACCTATTGTTCAGCCACCTGATTGGAATTTACCTTTCGAAATTATGCGTGATGCTAGTGATTATGTTGTAGGTGCTATTCTAGGACAAAGAGTTGATAAGAAATTAAATGTTATTCAATATGCTAGTAAAACTCTAGACAGTGCTCAGAGAAATTATGCTACTACTGAAAAAGAATTCTTAGCAGTTGTATTTGCTTGTGATAAGTTCAGACCTTATATTGTTGATTCTAAAGTAACTATTCACACTGATCATGCTGCTATTAAATACCTTATGGAAAAGAAATATGCTGAACCTAGACTTATTAGATGGGTTCTCTTGCTACTAGAATTTCATTTGCAAATTATTGATAGAAAGGGAGCTGAGAACCCCGTTGCAGACAACTTGTCTAGGTTAGAGAATGTTCTTGATGACCCACTACCTATTGACGATAGTTTTCCTGATGAACAATTAAATGTCATAAATGCTTCTCGTACTGCTCCATGGTATGCTAATTATGCTAATTACATTGTTGCTAAATTTATACCACCTAGTTTCACATACCAGCAAAAGAAAAAGTTTTTCTATGATTTGAGACATTACTTCTGGGATGACCCACATCTTTATAAAAAAGGAGTAGATGGTGTTATTATACATTGTGTACCTGAGCATGAACAGGAACAGATCATACGCAAGTGTCACTCCGAAGCTTATGGAGGACACCACGCTGGATATAGAACTGCACATAAGGTATTGCAATCCGGTTTTTATTGGCCTACTCTCTTCAAGGATGCTCGTAAGTGAAGGAAATATGCCCTAGAGGCAATAATAAAGTTATTATTTATTTCCTCATATCATGATAAATGTTTATTATTCATGCTAGAATTGTATTAACCGGAAACATGATACATGTGTGAATACATAGACAAAACTATAGTCACTAGTATGCCTCTACTTGACTAGCTCATTAATCAAAGATGGTTATGTTTCCTAACCATAGACATGTGTTTTCATTTTATTAATGGGATCACATCATTAGAAGAATGATGTGATTGACGTGACCCATTCCGTTAGCCTAGCACTTGATCATTTAGTATATTGCTATTGCTTTCTTCATGACTTATACATGTTCCTGTAACTATGAGAATTATGTAACTCCCGTTTACCGGAGGAACACTTTGGGTACTACCAAACGTCACAACGTAACTGGGTGATTATAAAGGAGTACTACAGGTGTCTCCGAAGGTACATGTTGAGTTGACGTATTTCGAGATTAGGTTTTGTCACTCCGATTGTCGGAGAGGTATCTCTGGGCCCTCTCGGTAATGCACATCACTATAAGCCTTGCAAGCAATGTAACCAATGAGTTGGTTACGGGATGATGCATTACATAACGAGTAAAGAGACTTGCCAGTAACGAGATTGAACAAGGTATTGGATACCGATGATCGAATCTCGGGTAAGTAACATACCGATGACAAAGGGAACAACGTATGTTGTTATGCAGTTTGACCGATAAAGATCTTCGTAGAATATGTAGGAACCAATATGGGCATCCAGGTCCCGCTATTGGTTATTGACCAAGAATGGTTCTAGGTCATGTCTACATAGTTCTTGAACCCATAGGGTCCGCACGCTTAACGTTATGATGACAGTTTTATTATGAGTTTATAAGTTTTGATGTACAGAAGTTTGTTCGGAGTCCCGGATGTGATCACGGACATGACGAGGAGTCTCAAAATGGTCGAGACATAAAGATTGATATATTGGAAGCCTATGTTTGGACATCGGAATGGTTCCGGGTGAAATCGAGATTTTACCGGAACACCGGGGGGTTACCGGAACCCTCCCGGGGGATAATGGTCCTTAGTGGGCCAAGAGGGAGAAGGGGAGGGCCGGCCAGGGCAGGCCGCGCGCCCCCTCCCCCCTAGTCCGAATAGGACAAGGAAGGGGGGGCGGCGCCCCCCTTTCCTCTTTCCCCTTTCCCCTTTCCTTCTCCACCAAGGCAAGAGGGGGGAGTCCGACTCCCGGTGGGAGTAGGACTCCTCCAGGCGCACCCCTAAGGGGCCGGCCGCATCTCCCCCCTCCCTCCTTTATATACGGGGGTGGGGGGCACCCCATAGACATACAAGTTGATCTACGGATTGTTCCTTAGCCGTGTGCGGTGCCCCCTCCACCATATTCCACCTCGGTCATAACGTCGCGGAGTTTAGGTGAAGCCCTGCGCCGGTAGAACATCATCATCGTCACCACGCCGTCGTGCTGACGGAACTCATCTCCGGAGCTCTGCTGGATCGGAGGCCGGAGATCGTCATCGAGCTGAACGTGTGCTGAACTCGGAGGCTCCGTACGTTCGGTGCTTGGATCGGTCGAATCGTGAAGACGTACGACTACATCAACCGCGTTGTGCTAACGCTTCCGCTTACGGTCTACGAGGGTACGTGGACGAACACTCTCCCCTCTCATTGCTATACCATCACCATGATCTTGCGTGTGCGTAGGAAAATTTTTGAAATTACTATGTTCCCCAACAGTGGCATCCGAGCCAGGTTTTATGCGTTGATGTTATATGCACGAGTAGAACACAAGTGAGTTGTGGGCGATACAAGTCACACTGCTTACCAGCATGTCATACTTTGGTTCGGTGGTATTGTGAGATGAAGCGGACCGGACCGACATTACGCGTACACTTACGCGAGACTGGTTTCACCGTTACGAGCACTCATGCTTAAAGGTGGCTGGCGGGTGTCTGTCTCTCTCACTTTAGCTGAATCAAGTGTGGCTACACCCGGTCCTTGCGAAGGTTAAAACAGCACCAACTTGACAAACTATCATTGTGGTTTTTGATGCGTAGGTAAGAACGGTTCTTGCTAAGCCCATAGCAGCCACGTAAAATTTGCAACAACAGAGTAGAAGACGTCTAACTTGTTTTTGCAGGGCATGTTGTGATGTGATATGGTCAAGACGTGATGCTATATTTTATTGTATGAGATGATCATGTTTTGTACCCGAAGTTATCGGCAACTGGCAGGAGCCATATGGTTGTCGCTTTATTGTATGAAATGCAAACGCCCTGTAATTGCTTTACTTTATCACTAAGCGGTAGTGATAGTCGTAGAAGCAATAGATGGTGTAACGACAACGATGCTACAATGGAGATCAAGGTGTCGCGCTGGTGATGATGGTGATCATGACGGTGCTTCGAAGATGGAGATCACAAGCACAAGATGATGATGGCCATATCATATCACTTATATTGATTGCATGTGATGTTTATCCTTTATGCATCTTATCTTGCTTTGATTGACGGTAGCATTTTAAGATGATCTCTCACTAATTATCAAGAAGTGTTCTCCCTGAGTATGCACCGTTGCGAAAGTTCTTCGTGCTGAGACACCACGTGATGATCGGGTGTGATAGGCTCTACGTTCAAATACAACGGGTGCAAAACAGTTGCACACGCGGAATACTCAGGTTATACTTGACGAGCCTAGCATATACAGATATGGCCTCGGAACACGGAGACCGAAAGGTCGAACGTGAATCATATAGTAGATATGATCAACATAGCGATGTTCACCATTGAAACTACTCCCTCTCACGTGATGATCGGACATGGTTTAGTTGATTTGGATCACGTGATCACTTAGATGACTAGAGAGATGTCTGTCTAAGTGGGAGTTCTTAAGTAATATGATTAATTGAACTTAAATTTATCATGAACTTAGTACCTGATAGTATTTTGATTGTCTATGTTTGTTTGTAGATAGATGGCTCGTGCTGTTGTTCCGTTGAATTTTAATGCGTTCCTTGAGAAAGCAAAGTTGAAAGATGATGGTAGCAATTACACGGACTGGGTCCGTAACCTGAGGATTATCCTCATTGCTGCACAGAAAAGTTACATCCTGGAAGCACCGCTGGGTGCCAGGCCTGCTGCTAATGCAACTGACGACGTTAAGAACGTCTGGCAGAGCAAAGCTGATGACTACTCGATAGTTCAGTGTGCCATGCTTTACGGCTTAGAACCGGGTCTTCAACGACGTTTTGAACGTCATGGAGCATATGAGATGTTCCAGGAGTTGAAGTTAATATTTCAAGCAAATGCCAGGATTGAGAGATATGAAGTCTCCAATAAGTTCTATAGCTGCAAGATGGAGGAGAATAGTTCTGTCAGTGAACACATACTCAAAATGTCTGGGTATAATAATCACTTGATTCAACCGGGAGTTAATCTTCCCGATGATAGTGTCATTGACAGAATTCTCCAATCACTGCCACCAAGCTACAAGAGCTTCGTGATGAACTATAATATGCAAGGGATGAACAAGACTATTCCCGAGCTCTTCGCAATGCTGAAAGCTGTGGAGGTAGAAATCAAGAAGGAGCATCAAGTGTTGATGGTTAACAAAACCACCAGTTTCAAGAAGAAGGGCAAAGGGAAGAAGAAGGGGAACTTCAAAAAGAACGGCAAGCA
The DNA here is from genome assembly GCF_018294505.1 of Triticum aestivum. Lineage (NCBI taxonomy): Eukaryota > Viridiplantae > Streptophyta > Magnoliopsida > Poales > Poaceae > Triticum > Triticum aestivum. The sequence continues at coordinate 619,681,822 of NC_057798.1, forward strand.
AGTTGCTGCTCAAGAGAAAAAACCCAAGTCTGGACCTAAGCCTGAAACTGAGTGCTTCTACTGCAAGCAGACTGGACACTGGAAGCGGAACTGCCCCAAGTATTTGGCGGATAAGAAGGATGGCAAAGTGAACAAAGGTATATGTGATATACATGTTATTGATGTGTACCTTACTAATGCTCGCAGTAGCACCTGGGTATTTGATACTGGTTCTGTTGCTAATATTTGCAACTCGAAACAGGGACTACGGATTAAGCGAAGATTGGCTAAGGATGAGGTGACGATGCGCGTGGGAAATGGTTCCAAAGTCGATGTGATCGCAGTCGGCACGCTACCTCTACATCTACCATCGGGATTAGTTTTAGACCTAAATAATTGTTATTTGGTGCCAGCGTTGAGCATGAACATTATATTTGGATCTTGTTTAATGCGAGACGGTTATTCATTTAAATCAGAGAATAATGGTTGTTCTATTTATATGAGTAATATCTTTTATGGTCATGCACCCTTGAAGAATGGTCTATTTTTATTGAATCTCGATAGTAGTGATACACATATTCATAGTGTTGAAACCAAAAGATGTAGAGTTGATAACGATAGTGCAACTTATTTGTGGCACTGCCGTTTAGGTCATATCGGTGTAAAGCGCATGAAGAAACTCCATACTGATGGGCTTTTGGAATCACTTGATTATGAATCACTTGGTACTTGCGAACCCTGCCTTATGGGCAAGATGACTAAAACGCCGTTCTCCGGAACTATGGAGCGAGCAACTGATTTATTGGAAATCATACATACTGATGTATGTGGTCCAATGAATGTTGAGGCTCGCGGCGGGTATCATTATTTTCTCACCTTCACAGATAATTTGAGCAGATATGGGTATATCTACTTAATGAAACACAAGTCTGAAACATTTGAAAAGTTCAAAGAATTTCAGAGTGAAGTGGAAAATCATCGTAACAAGAAAATAAAGTTTCTACGATCTGATCGTGGAGGAGAATATTTGAGTTACGAGTTTGGTCTACACTTGAAACAATGCGGAATAGTTTCGCAACTCACACCACCTGGAACACCACAACGAAATGGTGTGTCCGAACGTCGTAATCGTACTTTACTGGAATGGTGCGATCTATGATGTCTCTTACTGATTTGCCACTATCGTTTTGGGGTTATGCTTTAGAGACGGCCGCATTCACGTTAAATAGGGCACCATCAAAATCCATTGAGACGACGCCTTATGAACTGTGGTTTGGCAAGAAACCAAAGTTGTCGTTTCTTAAAGTTTGGGGCTGCGATGCTTATGTGAAGAAACTTCAACCAGATAAGCTCGAACCCAAATCGGAGAAATGTGTCTTCATAGGATACCCAAAGGAGACTATTGGGTACACCTTCTATCACAGATCTGAGGGCAAGATATTCGTTGCTAAAATCGGATCCTTTCTAGAAAAGGAGTTTCTCTCGAAAGAAGTGAGTGGGAGGAAAGTAGAACTTGATGAGATAACTGTATCCACTCCCTTATTGGAAAGTAGTTCATCACAAGAACCGGTTCCTGTGACAACTACACCAATCAGTGAGGAAGCTAATGATATTGATCATGAAACTTCAGATCAAGTTTCTACTGAACCTCATAGGTCTACCAGAGTAAGATCCACACCAGAGTGGTACGGTAATCCTATTCTGGAAGTCATGTTACTTGACCATGATGAACCTACGAACTATGAGGAAGCGATGATGAGCCCAGATTCCGCAAAATGGCTAGAGGCCATGAAATCTGAGATGGGATCCATGTATGAAAACAAAGTATGGACTTTGGTTGACTTGCCCGATGATCGGCAAGCCATTGAGAATAAATGGATCTTTAAGAAGAAGATTGACGCTGATGGTAATATAACTGTCTATAAAGCTCGACTTGTAGCGAAAGGTTTTCGACAAGTTCAAGGGGTTGACTACGATGAGACTTTCTCACCCGTAGCGATGCTTAAGTCTGTCCGAATCATGTTAGCTATTGCTGCATTTCATGATTATGAAATTTGGCAAATGGATGTCAAGACTGCATTCTTGAATGGATTTCTAGAAGAAGAGTTGTATATGATGCAGCCAGAAGGTTTTGTTGATCCAAAAGGTGCTAATAAAGTGTGCAAGCTCCAGCGATCCATTTATGGACTGGTGCAAGCATCTCGGAGTTGGAATAAACGTTTTGATAGTGTGATCAAAGCATATGGTTTTATACAGACTTTTGGAGAAGCCTGTATTTACAAAAAAGTGAGTGGGAGCTCTGTAGCATTTCTAATTTTATATGTAGATGACATATTATTAATTGGAAATGATATAGAATTTCTGGATAGCATAAAGGGATACTTGAATAAAAGTTTTTCAATGAAAGACCTCGGTGAAGCTGCTTATATATTGGGCATCAAGATCTATAGAGATAGATCAAGACGCTTAATAGGACTTTCACAAAGCACATACCTTGACAAAATTTTGAAAAAGTTCAAAATGGATCAGGCAAAGAAAGGATTCTTACCTGTGCTACAAGGTGTGAAGTTGAGTCAAACTCAATGCCCGACCACAGCAGAAGATAGAGAGAAAATGAAAGATGTTCCCTATGCTTCAGCCATAGGCTCTATCATGTATGCAATGCTGTGTACCAGACCTAACGTATGCTTAGCAATAAGCTTGGCAGGAAGGTACCAAAGTAATCCAGGAGTGGATCACTGGACAGCGGTCAAGAACATCCTGAAATACCTGAAAAGGACTAAGGATATGTTTCTCGTATATGGAGGTGACAAAGAGCTAGTCGTAAATGGTTACGTCGATGCAAGCTTTGACACTGATCCGGACGATTCTAAATCGCAAACCGGATACGTGTTTATATTAAACGGTGGAGCTGTAAGTTGGTGTAGTTCTAAACAAAGCGTCGTAGCGGGATCTACATGTGAAGCGGAGTACATAGCTGCTTCGGAAGCAGCAAATGAAGGAGTCTGGATGAAGGAGTTCATTTCCGATCTAGGTGTCATACCTAGTGCATCGGGACCAATGAAGATCTTCTGTGACAATACTGGTGCAATCGCCTTGGCAAAGGAATCCAGATTTCACAAGAGGACCAAGCACATCAAGAGACGCTTCAATTCCATTCGGGACCAAGTCCAAGTGGGAGACATAGAGATTTGCAAGATACATACGGATCTGAATGTTGCAGACCCGTTGACTAAGCCTCTCTCACGAGTAAAACATGATCAGCACCAAGACTCCATGGGTGTTAGAATCATTACTATGTAATCTAGATTATTGACTCTAGTGCAAGTGGGAGACTGAAGGAAATATGCCCTAGAGGCAATAATAAAGTTATTATTTATTTCCTCATATCATGATAAATGTTTATTATTCATGCTAGAATTGTATTAACCGGAAACATGATACATGAGTGAATACATAGACAAAACTATAGTCACTAGTATGCCTCTACTTGACTAGCTCATTAATCAAAGATGGTTATGTTTCCTAACCATAGACATGTGTTGTCATTTGATTAGTGGGATCACATCATTAGAAGAATGATGTGATTGACATGACCCATTCCATTAGCCTAGCACTTGATCGTTTAGTATATTGCTATTGCTTTCTTCATGACTTATACATGTTCCTGTAACTATGAGAATTATGTAACTCCCGTTTACCGGAGGAACACTTTGGGTACTACCAAACTTCACAACGTAACTGGGTGATTATAAAGGAGTACTACAGGTGTCTCCGAAGGTACATGTTGAGTTGACGTATTTCGAGATTAGGTTTTGTCACTCCGATTGTCGGAGAGGTATCTCTAGGCCCTCTCGATAATGCACATCACTATAAGCCTTGCAAGCAATGTAACCAATGAGTTGGTTACGGGATGATGCATTACATAACGAGTAAAGAGACTTGCCAGTAACGAGATTGAACTAGGTATTGGATACCGATGATCGAATCTCGGGCAAGTAACATACCGATGACAAAGGGAACAACGTATGTTGTTATGCGGTTTGACCGATAAAGATCTTCGTAGAATATGTAGGAACCAATATGGGCATCCAGGTCCCGCTATTGGTTATTGACCGAGAATGGTTCTAGGTCATGTCTACATAGTTCTTGAACCCGTAGGGTCCGCACGCTTAACGTTATGATGACAGTTTTATTATGAGTTTATAAGTTTTGATGTACCGAAGTTTGTCCGTAGTCCCGGATGTGATCACGGACATGACGAGGAGTCTCGAAATGGTCGAGACATAAAGATTGATATATTGGAAGCCTATGTTTGGACATCAGAATGGTTCCGGGTGAAATCAGGATTTTACCGGAACACCGGGGGGTTACCGGAACCCTCCCGGGGGATAATGGGCCTTAGTGGGCCAAGAGGGAGAAGAGGAGGGCCGGCCAGGGCAGGCCGTGCGCCCCCTCCCCCCTAGTCCGAATAGGACAAGGAAGGGGGGGCGGCGCCCCCCTTTCCTCTTTCCCCTTTCCCCTTTCCTTCTCCACCAAGGCAAGAGGGGGGAGTCCTACTCCCGGTGGGAGTAGGACTCCTCCAGGCGCACCCCTATGGGGCCGGCCGCACCTCCCCCCTCCCTCCTTTATATACGGGGGCGGGGGGGCACCCCATAGACACACAAGTTGATCTACGGATCATTCCTTAGCCGTGTGCGGTGCCCCCCTCCACCATATTCCACCTTGGTCATATCGTCACGGAGTTTAGGCGAAGCCCTGCGCCGGTAGAACATCATCATCGTCACCACGCCGTTGTGCTGACGGAACTCATCTCCGGAGCTCTCCTGGATCGGAGGCCGGAGATCGTCATCGAGCTGAACGTGTGCGGAACTCGGGGGCTCCGTACGTTCGGTGCTTGGATCGGTCGGATCGTGAAGACGTACGACTACATCAACCGCGTTGTGCTAACGCTTCCGCTTACGGTCTATGAGGGTACATGGACGAACACTCTCCCCTCTCGTCGCTATACCATCACCATGATCTTGCGTGTGCGTAGGAAATTTTTTGAAATTACTACGTTCCCCAACAGTAAGTTTGTCTTATCTTGTGATGAATGTCAAAGGATTGGTAATATTAGTAGACGTCAGGAAATGCTTATGAATTATTCACTTGTTATTGAACCATTCAATGTTTGGGGCTTTGATTACATGGGACCGTTTCCTGCCTCTAATGGGTATACACATATTTTAATTGTTGTTGATTACGTTACTAAGTGGGTAGAAGCTATTCCAACTAGTAGTTCTGATCATAACACCTCTATTAAGATACTTAAAGAAGTTATTTTCTGAGGTTTGGAGTCCCTAGATATTTAATGACTGATGGTGGTTCACATTTTATTCATGGTGCTTTTCGTAAAACTAGCAAAGTGGCTTGCTCGATGCGCGGGCTAGAATTTTATAGATTTTAATAAATAGACCATATTATTTAATTTTCTAATTGAAATTGGAACCAAGTGTGATGACATTTACAAATATAATTCTTTAGTGGACATAGTTCAGAGGGCAACACATAAAGTATTTATATACTTATAATAAAAATGCATTATTTATCTAATAATTTGTTTAGTTGACAGCAATTTTAAATTTGGTACCTACTGATATCCAAATATGGCCAAGACATTTGTAAGCATATTGAGACATACCACTACTTATAGTTAAGACTTGAGATAAAGTTGTGACAAACTACAAAGGTATTAACCGTGTATTATTACTTTGTCTAAATACACAGTACAAAATTCCTATTACTCAAAGATGGTACTATAATCTCGTGAAAATAATATGCATTCAACTTATGCTTAGTAAAATAATAGATCCAACAAAAGGCGAGAAATGGATAAAATAACTCACAAAGGAGTACGTAAATTCTTTTGTTGTTCCATGTTGGTTCCCATAGTGTACATCAAGTGTTTTTTGAAATAATTTGTACAAATGATTAAATAATGACATGTTGTTCTTTGTTGCTCAATTAAATAGAATAAGTAAAAATCTTAGATCAAACTGACTGAAAATTTTGAGTTGAAACTATGAGATTATGCATGCAAGTAGATGTGCACTCTAGTTTTTTCTTAAACACATGTAGCTAGTTCAGTACATTTGGAATGTCTATAGATACTTATCATTGCTGTCTATAGAGATTATACCAATTTTATACTTATATTCTATGTTAGACATTTCGATAAGCTACTATTTTATGGTAGTACACACGTTTTGGTCATCTCTGCTTACAGAGACACCTCTAATCTTGAAAGGCTGATGATGCCAATTTTTTGTGAAAAAACAAAATTCTTAATTTTAAGATGTTTGAAATATAATCTTGTGGCTTTTGCTAACTGAAGATAGGACTACTGTGTAGTACATGTGGACTACTCTGTTGGTACGTCCGGAGGTCATGTGGTGCAGCCAAGTTCTGAGGAAAAAGTGAGTGTATATGAGTGTTACAAATTTACGAAGCATGTTCACAACGGAGCACTTAGTGGGATAAATCATTTATTTAGTAAATGTAGACAGAAGCTATAATCTCTTATCGCTCGGTAGGAATATTTCTGATGGGTATGATTATGGCATGTTTTAATCAGTCACGATGCCCCTCAGTCAGACAGGACAATCATGTCCTAGTACAGGACCTCGTTTTTTTTTCTAATCAAAACATAAAGTGACCAAAAGAATGTATTAGCTTGCTTGTACATTCTTCTAAAAAGAAGCTGGCTTGTACATGTGCTGGTAGATGCCGAGTACATATTGGTGCAACCGGCCGTCGACTATAAATCATCTAATCATCTTCGTCAGTGTGCTTGCATGCAACGATGGCGTGTGGCCCATATCGTCCATGATAAAGTCCAAGCTTACCTCCGTGACATGTGCGAGGAGCGCATTGCAGTTGTCTCCACCACACTGTTTGCACTCCTCGAGAAGTTGGCACCACCGAGAGTCCCATGACCAACTTAGTTTGACTTCACAGAGAGATGTTGGAGCAGCAGCCTTTTGTACCAGCCGCAAGTCATGAACCGGTGTCGTATTCCTTATTTTCCATGGATGATGTCATACATCTCCTCCCTTCTTCCGCTGGATCTCGCGTATGAGGTCTGCTGAAGGATGCTCCAAGGTGTGTATGAGCCATCTTGCCGAGCCCGCTAGTTCGGTGATCGTCGTCTGCATTGGTCGGAGCAGGAGCCAACCAAGGTTCTTCTTGCCGCGTGTGCCTCGGCGTGGAGGCGAATGATCCAGTCATGTCAAGCAATCACCAAGGGTACATTCTTGCATGTGTGCAAGAAGATGACATCAACAGAAAGGAGATCACAAGGAAGAGCACCGATGGATTGACATTGACAACACATAATTAACCCGAGGAGAGGTTCCATCAATCTCGGCGCTGACCCATCCCTCTGCCTGGCCACTATGATAACATGAAGATGCGGGTGTACTGTGTTTACCCTGTGTGCTTGGTGTGATTTTCTTTATTTTTTTCCTTATTATTAGGATATCATATTGGTGTTCACGTGCTGGCGGGTACATATGATTAATGAAACAGGACATTTGAGATTCACTAATGAAAATTATTTGAATAAATCAATGGTTAGACATTTTAATTTTTGTGTGAGTTTTCTTAGAATAATTCTATTTCTCTGATTAACTCATTAATTACTTAATATATACTCCCTCTATCCCAAAATAACTGTCATCGATCTCAGCGACACTTATTTTCAAACGGAGGGAGTGTTAGATAGATAGATAGATGAGAGTGTAAGATAGATAGATAGATGAGATATGTAACATCATGCATGTGATCCATTCCCATGCATATATCCAGGGCATGCAAGCACGCATATATCAAAGGCTTGCGTGAACGTGTTTATTTTTTTTGGCTGAATGCATTGCATGCATATAGTAAGCTAGACATCAGCACGAGCTAGCTTCGGTAGCAGGGCTGCAGCATTTTCTCTTTTTTTTAGGACTGCAGCGTTTTGGAGCGTGTTGGAGAGAAAAAACTAAAAAGATAAGAAAGTCGTGGAACGAAACGTTTTTCTCCACCAAAGGAACATAACGTTTTTCCATTACGTAATTATAATGGCAATGGTGGGTAATTTTTTTGACTTGAAATCCTATCTAATGGCTATAACATTTTAGTCTAGTAAATTAACGGTCAGATGGTTCTAATTATTATGGTAATTTCTAGTTTATTTATCTTTTCTCTCGTTAACCCATCAAGTACTTTTTATATATAAATAGATGCTTGCTAAATATGATGTTAATCATAGAATTGCATCTCATTATCACCCACAGTCTAGTGGTCAAGTGGAAATGAGCAATAGAGAGCTCAAATTAATTTTGCAAAAGACTGTTAATAGATCTAGAAAGAATTGGTCCAAGAAACTTGATGATGCATTATGGGCATATAGAACTGCCTATAAAAATCCTATGGGTATGTCTCCGTATAAAATGGTTTATGGGAAAGCATGTCACTTACCTCTCAAAGTAGAACATAAAGCATATTGGGCTATTAAAGAGCTCAATTATGATTTCAAACTTGTTGGTGAGAAGAGGCTATTTGACATTAGCTCACTTGATGAATGGAGAACCCAGGCTTATGAGAATGCCAAACTGTTTAAAGAAAAGGTTAAAAGATGGCATGACAAAAGGATACAAAAGCGTGAGTTTAATGTAGGTGATTATGTATTGCTATTCAACTCTTGTTTAAGATTCTTTGCAGGAAAACTTCTCTCAAAATGGGAAGGTCCTTATGTTATCGAGGAGGTCTATCGTTCTGGTGTCCTAAAAATCAACAACTGTGAAGGCACAAATCCGAAGGTGGTAAACGGTCAAAGAATCAAACATTATATCTCAGGTAATCCTATAAATGTTGAAACTAATATTATTAAAACCGTAACCCCGGAGGAATACATAAGGGACACTTTCCAGAATGTCTCGGACTCTGAAAAGGAATAGGTACGTGGTTCGGTAAGTTAACCGACTCCAAAACAGTTGTAATGGCAATTTTTCTCCGTTTTGGAATATTTAAGAAAATAGGAAAATAAGAAGTAGTCCGGGAAGGACACGAGGCTTCCACGAGGGTGGGAGGCTGTAGCGACCCGACCTCAAACGGTCAAGTCTCTGTGCTTCAGTGTCATCCCTGGATCAGTAATGCTGACACGCACAGTACTCGAAGGGTTTATAACAGAGTAGCAATCACACACCTATTACATCGAATGTCTCAAAAGAGAACTTATTACAGTAATATGGGTTAAGGCCATCTAATGCCATAACAGCGGAAGGCTTGGAAGATAAAGTGAGTCCATCAACTCCAACGGCATAGCTAAGCTGCACGGCAACAACCTAACGAACCTTACTCCTCTTCTGAAAAGTCTACAACATAATACGTTGCAGCCCAAAAATGGGTCGGCACATGGAATATGTTAGCAATATAACACAGTAGAGCAAGAACAGAATAATACTATCACTACATGCATATTTGGCTGGTGGAAAGCTCTATCGTTATAGTTTTGCGAAAAGCACATTTTTCCCTACAACAAAGGAATAAATTTTATTTTAACTATCATGGTGGTTGAAACATTGCGAAGGTATAACCCCAACTCAATCCCAAATTAAAGTAATTAACAACCCAACAATATTAATTAAGAGTGATCAGATACATGTGATAACCCAAGTACTAGATACTCAAGACTTGTCCATAACTGGGGACACGGCTAACCATGATTAGATTGTTCACTCTGCAGAGGTTTGCGCACTTTTGCCCACAAGACTCGATCACTTCCGCTGGATTTCTCGCACTGCATGGTGTTTGAGAAACGGATGGCCGAGACATATTCTTTTAGAAACATTAACTCCCTACTCCGGGTAGACCATACCAAACCTACAAAACCCACTACCTGCTGATCTACCTCTTCGAGAGATTCACGTAACTTACTCAACTATGCTAGAGCCCATAATAGCTTGTGGCTGCACACGGAAGTTTCTAGCATGAATCATCTCAGTTCCCTTTAAGCCTGGGTGGCGGTCCATACGAAGATCACACGGGTACCCCGGGATTTCCAAAAAAATACAGACAACACTGGGTTCCCCAGGTGCCTCAATCCACCCAGATGTGAATTTTAAGTTGCCACCTTAAATAAACCATTAATTAACAATCTCACATATGTCATGGATACACTCAAACCCAAACCACGTCTACGAGCATAGCATGGCAATATAAACAACGCGTAGAAGTAACTCCCAAGAGTTTGATAATAAACAGGGCAATAGGTTCTACCTCATCAACTACTTCCCAACCCACAAGTTAAATGACATCCTAATCATGCAATGTTTGGGGATTTGACTAATGCAATAAAAACTAGGTATGAAAAGATTATGATCAATGTGTTACTTGCCTTGCTGACGATCCGCGAATCCTAGAGACTCGTAGTAACACATTTCGCACTCCGGGAATTCTATCGCAAACAAACAATAACATACATAAGCAACTAGCAAAGATGCACGAGCAAAACATCAAAATAAGAGAGATTGACCAGAAAGTTCAACTTAAGAACTCCGGTTTGCAAAAAGATTCAAATCAAACGGAGCAACGAAACTCGAACCGCGAAAGAAACAAGATCCGTTTAATAATCTGAACTAAGGTCAAATTTTACAGCATCAAAATCTTGTTTAAGTTGGTTAAACAGAAAGAGAGTCTCGAGACGAAACTCTAGGCGTTTGAATCACCTGATTCCAACTCACGAGCGAAAAGATAAATAGAAACTAAGATCGTATCAAAACTCGCGACTGAAAATAATCGCAGATAAATCCGATAAAAGAAAACTGATGGACAGACTAATGAACAAGGTTCGTTATCTATAACTAACAAAAGAACACCGTCCATTTAAACGAACGTACGGACGAATGTCCACTAATTAGAAGAATTGAGAAAACCGGCGAACCGATCTAAAAAAACCGAACTAGGGTTTCTAAAAAACCGAACGGTTTTAAAAAAAACGGCGGCTCGGATCCGGCGCGATACCTCCGACGAGGGGCTCCGGCGAGGCGGGGTTGGGCGGCGGGGCGGCAGCTTGCGGGGCGGCGGGGCTCGGCGGCGGCGCGGGG